>NC_053025.1:324813632-325113632 GCF_003073215.2 Triticum urartu
CGCCAAATACTCTGAAATAACTGACATTTGGCTTCTTGCCAGTTAGGAGTTCATAGGATGTCTTGTTCAGAAGCTTGTGAAGATAAACACGATTGATTATATGGCATGCAGTATCAATGGCTTCAGTCCAGAATTTTCTTGGAGTCTTGTATTCATCTAGCATTGTTCTGGCCATCTCAATGAGTGTTCTGTTCTTGCGTTCGACGACGCCATTCTGCTGAGGCGTGTATGGAGCTGAGAATTCATGTGTGATGCCCAAGGTATCCAGATATGTATCAAGGCCAGTGTTCTTGAACTCAGTGCCATTGTCACTTCTGATGTGCTTTATCTTGGCGCCAAAATTGTTCATAGCTCGATTTGAGAAGCATCTGAAGACATCCTGCACTTCAGTCTTGTAAAGGATTATGTGCACCCAAGTATATCTAGAATAATCATCAACAATTACGAAGCCATAGAGACATGGAGAAGTAGTAAAAGTTAAGTAGTGAGTGGGACCGAAAAGATCCATGTGAAGCAATTCGAAGGGTTGAGTAGTGGTCATGATTGTCTTCGAAGGATGTTTTGCCCTTGTCATCTTCCCTGCTTCACAGGCACCGCATAAGTGATCTTTCTTGAACTTGACGCCTTCGATGCCTATGACGTGCTTTTTCTTCGCAAGGGTGTGGAGGTTCCTCATGCTAGCATGCCCAAGCCTTCGATGCCAAAGCCAGCATTCTGAAGCTTTTGCAAGAAGACATACTGCAAGTTGTGGTCCTGCTGAGAAATCTACCACATACAAATCACCTTTCCTATACCCTTCAAACACTAGAGATTTGTCAGATTCCATTAGCACCAGGCAGCGATATTTGCCAAACATTACAATCATATTCAAATCGCAAAGCATTGAGACAGACATTAAGTTGAAGCCAAGGGATTCAACAAGCATGACTTTATCCATGTGTTGATCCTTTGAGATTGCAACTCTACCTAGACCCAATACCTTACTTTTACCAGTGTCAGCGAAAGTAATGTGGCTCTTGTCGGATGGACGTAAAGTTGAGTCCATGAGAAGGCTTCTTTTGCCAGTCATGTGATTTGTACACCCACTGTCAATAATCCATTCTGAAGACTTTGAAGTCACTGGTGTCGTACCCTACAGTGCAGTTAGGGGGATAGGCTTCACAAAGGGTATTGTGAAGCATAAACATTTGACGAACCAGTGGATTATGAAAACTTAAATCTAGATTAGGATTAATAGGGAGAGTAGCATGCGATTCAGGAACGAAGTACATAATGATGCCATTTGGACATTTTATCTTGCTCCCTACAAGATTTTTAAGGTCCCCAGCAATAGCATCAGAAGATTTTGTTTTTCTGCTGGAGATCTTTCCCTGCAAAAGAGAGTCAAGCTTTCTTAACCACCCACATCTTCAAGGGTGGCTTAGAAGCAATAAGTCTAAGTGCAGCATCTGAGAATTTTGACTTTGAAGCCTTAGCAAACAGTCTAGCAGGTGGACAATAATACTCATAAGAATAAGCAGAATAATTTTTGGTCATATGAACATGACGGTTCGAAGAACCGCTCTCATATTCGTATGCCTGAGTATGGTTTGCCTGCAAAACATTAGCGTTAGTGCGACTCAGGTGAGTCCTCTGTTCATATGAAGCCTTTGGACCGTATGAAGCCTTTGGTCTGAGGTTCGTCTTCTTCAAGTGAGGTGTCATGAAGACATTCACAGGAAGATTTTCCAGACATTTTTTCGGAACCCAGATCTTTTTCATAGGCGGTCCATTCCTGCAGTTAGTACCAATGTACCTGGCAAACACTTCACCATTCTGATTCTTAAACAGTTTATAGTTTGCATCAAAGGATTCATCAATGATAATAGGGTTAGCACAAGTGAAGCCAGATAAATTGGATGGATCTGCTGAAAGTTCCTTTGCAGCAACCCATGTAGTTTTGGGGTACTGCTCAGGTTTCCAGTAAGAGCCATCTGTATTGATTTTCCTCATAAATCCAACACCCTCTTTCCTAGGGTTACGATTCAGGATCTGCTTTTTGAGGACATCACACAATGTCTGATGCCCTTGAAGACTTTTGTACACCCCTGTTTCAAGCAATGTCTTCAACCTAGCATTCTCATCAGCAATAGCAGTGGTATCCTCAGCAGAGGGGTTAGTTACCACATCAACAGTTGAAGATATTGAAACAGTAGTAGCAGTGGAACATTCAGCAACAGAAGCAGCATTATCACGCTCAATGCATTTAAGACATGGTGGTTCAAATCCTTCCTGAGCGGGACTGATGTGTTCAGCGCGAAGTGACTCGTTTTCCTTTTGAAGATCTTCATGAGCCGCCCTCAATTTCTCAAGTTCTTGCTTCCTTTGAAGATAATCATAGGAAAGCTTTTCATGAGTTGTTGAGAGAGTATCATGACGATCTTCAAGTTCCTGATACTTAACGTGAAGGTTTTTTATGTCTTCAATTAAGGATTCAGATCGAGTCATTTCAGCACCCAACAGATCATCGCTTCTGTCTAACAGTTTTTGAATATGTTCCATAGCTTTCTGTTGTTCAGTTGCAATTTTAGCAAGTGTTTTGTAGCTAGGTTTTGAATCACATTCAGAGTCATCGTCACTAGATGTTTATAGCGAGTTGTGCGTGTGTTTACCTTGGCACCGCGTGCCATGAAGCAGTAGGTAGGAGTGGAGTCGTTCTTGTCATTTGCGTCGGTGTCGGTGATGCAGTCATTGTCTTCAGTATTGAAGATGGACTTGGCGACGTATGCTGTAGCCAGACTCGCAATGCCAGAATCAGACTCCTCCTCAGACTCCACCTCTGCCTCCTCAGATGCGGACTCCTCCTCTGAATCCATCTCCTTTCCAACAAACGCACGTGCCTTGCCAGATGAGCTCTTCTTGTGTGATGAAGACCTTGATGAAGTTTTGGAAGAAGACTTTGAGTATTTCTTCTTCTTCTTGTCGTCAGAATCATATTCCTTGCTCTTCTTCTTCCTTCTGTTCTCATTGTCCCACTGTGGACACTCAGAGATGAAGTGTCCAGTTTTCTTGCACTTGTGACATGTTTTCTTCTTGTAGTCATGAGCAGAAGCTTCATCATTCCTTGAGCTTGATCGTGAAGATTCTGAAGCCTTTCTTCTTGGTGAATTTTTGGAACTTCTTCACTAGCATTGCAAGTTCCTTCCAATGTCTTCAGGATCATCAGAACTGCAGTCAGATTCTTCTTCAGATGAGGAGACAGCTTTTGCCTTCAAGGCACGAGTTCGCCCATAGTTTGGACCGTAGATATCTCTTTTCTCAGAAAGCTGAAACTCATGTGTGTTGAGCCTCTCAAGTATGTCAGACGGATCGAGTGTCTTGAAATCAGGACGTTCTTGAATCATCAGGGCCAGAATGTCAAACGAACTATCAAGTGATCTCAGCAGCGTCTTGACGATTTCATGTTTGGTGATCTCAGTGGCGCCGAGGGCTTGAAGCTCATTTGTGATGTCAGTGAGCCGGTCAAATGTGTGCTGGACATTCTCATTGTCATTTCGCTTGAAGCGGTTGAAGAGGTTGCGAAGAACACTGATTCTTTGATCTCTCTGGGTTGAGATGCCTTCATTGACCTTTGAGAGCCAGTCCCAGACTAGCTTGGATGTCTTCAAAGCACTCACACGGCCATACTGTCCTTTGGTCAGATGACCACATATGATATTCTTGGCAGTGGAGTCCAGTTGAGTGAACTTCTTGACATCAGCAGCAGTGACACCTTCTCCAGCCTTGGGAACGCCGTTCTCGACGACATACCATAGGTCGATGTCAATGGCTTCAAGATGCATGCGCATCTTATTCTTCCAGTAGGGATATTCAGTTCCATCGAAGACGGGGCAAGCAGCGGAGACTTTGATTATCCCTGCAGTCGACATAGCTAAAACTCCAGGTGGTTAAACCGAATCACACAGAACAAGGGAGCACCTTGCTCTGATACCAATTTGAAAGTGCGTTATATCGACTAGAGGGGGGGGTGAATAGGCGATTTTTATGAAAGTCTTCAAAAGTGAGAGTTATGAAGACAACCAGTGAAGATTATGCCTATTACTATACAGCGGAAGTTAGATTACACTAGGCAAGCCATGGTCAAGTATTCAATAAAGTGAAAGCGCAGTGACAAAAGCTTCAGTGTAATAAGGATCAGGTAGGAAGAAGTTATGAAGCCAAACAGATCATACATTCATGTTGTGAAGACAAAAGATAAAGCAAGCATGCAATGGCTTCACAATGAATAACTGTAAGTGAGAGGAAGTGAAGATGAAACCAGTGATGCGTTGAAGACAATGATTTGTTTGACCAGTTCCAGTTGCTGTGACAACTGTACGTCTGGTTGGAGCGGCTAGGTATTTAAACCAAAGGACACACAGTCCCGGACACCCAGTCAAGGACACTTAGTCCAAGACACCCAGTCCTCACTGTTTTCTCCTTGAGCTAAGGTCACACAGACCTCGCCCAATCACTCAGGTAAGTCTTCAAGGTAGACTCCCAAACCTTCACAGACTTCGTTCACTGGCAATCCACAATTTCTCTTGGATGCTCTGAACGCGACACCTAACCGTCTGGAGGATGCACAGTCCTCAAGTGTAATAAGTCTTCAGATCACACAGACACGAAGACTTAAGTGATGCCCAATTTGCTCTGGCTCTGGGTGGTTAGGGCTTTTCTCCTCACTGGGAATTTTTCTTTCAAAGGCTTCGAGGTGGGTTGCTCTTAAACGACAAAAGCCGTGCACTGAAATCTGAGCAGCCAACCATTTATGGTTGTGGGGGGTGAACTATTTATAGCCACTTGGCAACCCGACCTGATCTGTCCGAAATGACCCTGGGTCACTAAGGAACTAACACGTGTACCAACGGTCGAATTTTGAACTCACACGACAACTTTACTTGGGCTACAAGTAAAGCTGACTTGTCTGACTCTGGACAAGATTTTCTCTCAAAGTCTTCGCTCGAAGACATAGGATTTGAATTAGGCATCACTTCAGTCATTCTGACTGGTTCTCTTTGACCCCACTTAACAGTACGGTGGTTCCTATGACACAACATGAATGAAATAAAACTACGAAGGATCTAGGTCTTCGAGTTCCTAAAGCTTCATAGGGAGTCTTCTCCTGTCATTGTCTTCAATATGAATATCTTCATAAACCACCATTGTCTTCAATGTCTTCGTACATTTTTAGGGGTCATCTCTGGTAGTAAAACCGAATCAATGAGGGACTTCTACCTGTGTTTTCCTGCAATTCTCACAAACACACTAGTCCCTCAACTAGGTTTGTCGTCAATACTCCAAAACCAACTAGGGGTGGCACTAGATGCACTTACAGTAGTAGAGGTCGTTGCCGCTGGATTAACAGGACCCCGATCGAGCCGGTTGGGGGTGGATGAACAGGACCCCATGGACGGCTGGATGAACAGGACCCCATGGAGGGCTGGTTGAACAATAGTCGGTGGAGGGCTGGATAAACAGTAGCCCATGGAGGGGTGGTTGAACAGGACCCCGTGGAGAGGGCTGGTTAAACAGTAGCCGGTGGAGGAGCGCGCAGTGGAGGCTGGATGAAAAGTCGCAGGTGGAGTCGGGACGAGGTGCACTCTGGATGAACAGTAGCCAGTGGAGGCAGTCGACGGTGGAGATGAACAGTATAACGTGGAGTCCCGTTTGCGGTACGCCATACCCATCGTGATGAATAAGACCCCCGTTTCGACCGTAGCGATCCAACACAAGTCTGTTTCCTCTATTTTGCGGTACCACTAGTGCGCGTCGGTCCTAAACAAATGGTTTTTACCCCTTTCCGCGATGGCCTTAAGAACCATCACCAAGTGAGTATGTGTGATAGGGGGTCCTTCCCACACGACCCAGAAACCATCGGGGATATGGAACAGTGATCCAGGGGCCTTCCGAAATGTAATCATGTGTGATGCGGCACACACTAAATTCTTTCGCACATGTGGTATCGGTGATTAAGTGTTTCTAATGACGCAGTGAAACCATACGGTCTGTTGTAACGAACCGTTTGGGAAACAGTATGTAAGGCACACGGGCCAACATATAAACTGTGTGTGATTTGTGCCCTATCGCACACGGGTTTTCTGCGTAACCCGTCTACCATGCTAGAGTCCATCGCACACGTTTGCCAACAATTACCGCCTACGATAATGTTCTATCACAAACAGTTCAGGAGCCCCTTCGCACACATACAAGTGTTGTAGACCGTTTGTGATTTGTTAGGTAGCACCGACTATTGCCGCAAGAGTGACGTGTGCTTTTCGTTTGGGATCCCACATGTTTCCTGAAAAAAATACGACTGGGATTGTATTTTGCATTGGGCACGATTTATTCCCAGTTCTCGTGTGCGATAACGCGATTGTTGGGGATCGCAGTAATTTCAAAAAATTTCCTACGCACATGCAAGATCATGGTGATGCATAGCAAGGAGAGGGAAGAGTGTCATCCACGTACACTCGTAGACCGTAAGAGGAAGTGTTATGACAACGCGGTTGATGTAGTAATACGTCTTCACGATCGACCGATCCTAGTACAGAACGTACGTCACCTCAGCTCTCTGCGCACGTTTAGCTCGGTGACGTCCCACGAACTCACTATCTAGTAGAGCTTCGAGGGAGAGTTCTGTCAGCACGACAGCGTGATGATGGTATTGATGAAGCTACCGACGCAGGGCTTTGCCTAAGCACTGCTATGATGTGACCGAGGTCGATTATGGTGGAGAGGACACCGCACACGGCTAAAAGATCAATGATCAACTTGGGTGTCTATGGGGTGCCCCTCCCCGTATATAAAGGAGTGGAGGAGGGGGAGAGGCCGGCCCTCCTAGGCGCACCCCAAGGGGAGTCCTACTCCCACCGGGAGTAGGACTCCAACCCTTCCAAGAGTAGGAGTAGGAGAGAGGGAAGGAGGAGAGAGGGGAAAGGAAAGGGGGGCGCCGCCACCCCTCCTTGTCCAATTCAGACTAGAGGTGGGGTGCGGCCTGCCCTGGCCACCCCACCTCTCCTCCACTAAGGCCCAACAGGCCCATTAAACTCCCCGGGGGATTCCGGTAACCCCCCGGTACTCCGGTATTTGTCCTAACTTGCCCGGAACCTTTCCGAAGTTCAAATATAGTCATCCAATATATCGATCTTCATGTCTCGACCATTTCGAGACTCCTTGTCATGTCCGTAACACCCACGATGCGGCTATATCTCCCACATGTCGGAGCATGACTTAGAGGCATAACCGCATTGTAGGCATGTCGCAAGAGGGGTAATCTTTACACATCCCATGTACTGAATAAGAAAGAGGTACAGAGTTGGCTTACAATCGCCACTTCACACAATACATAAATATAGCATTACATCATCCAGATACAATCAAGGTCCGACTACGGAACCAAAATAAAGACAACCCCAAATGCATAAGATCCCCGATCACCCCAACTGGGCTCCACTACTGATCGTCTGGAAAGGAAATGTAGTAACATCCTGAGTCCTCGTCAAACTCCCACTTGCGTTCAGTCGCATCCCCTGGAATGGTATCATCAGCACCTACATCTGGTTTTGGAAGTAATATGTGAGTCACGGGGACTCAGCAATCTCACACCCTCGCGATCAAGACTATTTAAGCTTATGGGTAGGGAAGAGGTAGTGAGGTGGAGCCGCAGCAAGCACTAGCATATATGGTGGCTATCTTACGCAAAGGAGAGCGAGAAGAGAAGGCATAGCACGGTCGAGAATATATGATCAAGAAGTGATCCTAGAACTACTTACGTTCAAGCATAACACGAGACCATGTTCACCTCCTGGACTCCGCCGAGAAAATACCATCACGGCTACACACGCAGTTGATTCATTTTAATTAAGTTTAGTGTCTGGTTTTCTACAACCGGATATTAACAAATTCCCATCTGCCCATAACCGCGGGCACGGCTTCCGAAAGTTCAAAACCCTGCAGGGGTGTCCCATTAGCCCATCACAAGCTCTCATGGTCAACGAAGGATATTCCTTCTCCCAAGACGAACTGATCAGACTCGGAATCCCGGTTACAAGAAATTTCGACAATGGTAAAACAAGACCAGAAGAGCCGCCCGATGTGCCGACAAATCCTGATAGGAGTCGCACGTATCTCGTTCTCAGGGCACACCGGATGAGCCAGGCATCGGGTTGGCATAGACCCTGGTTGCCCAGGGGGCACCAGACATCGCTCAGGTTGGACCAACCCTTAGAGAAGCACTGGCCCGGGGGGTTAAAATAAAGATGACCCTTGAGTCCACGAAACCCAAGGGAAAAAGGCTAGGTGGCAAATGGTAAAACCAAGGTTGGGCCTTGCTGGAGGAGTTTTATTCAAGGCGAACTCTCAAGGGGTTCCCATTATAACCGAACCGCGTAAGGAACGCAAAATTAAGGAACATAACACCGGTATGACGGAAACTAGGGCGGCAAGAGTGGAAAAAAAACACCAAGCATAAGGTCAAGCCTTCCACCCTTTACCAAGTATATAGGTGCATTAAAGTAAACAAGATATAATAATGATATCCCAACAATAAATATTTTCCAACAAGGAACAAACTCCAATCTTCACCTGCAACTAGCAACGCTATAAGAGGTGCTGAGCGAAGCGGTAACATAGCCAGACAACGGTTTGCTGGGACAAGGTGGGTTAGAGGTTTGACATGGCAATTTGGTAGGCATGATATAACAAGAGGTAGGTATCGAGGCATAGGCATAGCAAAATGGCGAGCAACTAGCAAGCAAAGATAGAAGTGATTTCGAGGGTATGTTCATCTTGCCTGCAAAGTTCTCCGAGTTGACGTAAGCTTGATCCTCGTAAGCGTACTCAACGGTTTCCTCGACCACGTACTCATCTCCCGGCTCTACCCAAGCCAAGAACACAAGCTAAGGAGACAACAATCAACCACGGTGCAATGCGCAAGCAACATGATGCAAAACATGGCATGATATGCAGAATGTGATATGCAATGCATATACGTGCTCCGGAAGGAAAATATTGAACCAGGCCTCAACTTGGCAAACCAAGAGCGCCGCTGGAAAGATGAGTTGATTTCGGTCGAAATCGATATAAAGATCACCGGAATCGGATGCACGGTTTGCAAATGGCAAGCAAAACAATAATGCCACAATTCTGCGATTAACAGCACGATACCATCTAGAATGCATCAAGAAAATAAGCTACTGCACTCTAACATAGCAGCAAAGCACATGGAAGTGATCTACTCAAGATGCGTGAGAAAATATAAACACTGAGCTACGGCTAAATCACACAATAGCAGGTTCAAACAAGGATGACAAAAGTGCAAAAGATAACAACTTCTCAGACTTGGTGAAAATAACATGTCAGGAATTAACATTAGGAAGTAATGTTTAGAGCAAGATAACAACATGCTAAATGAACATATCATAGCAACGCAAGTCATGGAATCAATCTACTCAAAGCATGTAACAAAAGTCCCTTACTAACCATAAGCCAAAAGGGATCAGAAATATGATGGCACCCATGTAAACATAGGAAGTTTCGTTAACAGATTCAGACTTAGCAGAAAACTGGACATGGCATAAACAGAGTTACATAGGCATGTTTGCGAGCTTGATGCACTCACGACAAGGCATTGCATGACAAACTGAGCATACACCCAGCAATAAGACATGATCAAGAAGCTAACCGTGGCAAGAACCATCTCATAGCATGCATGGATGAACTACAACAACCTTGGCAAAATTGATTAACACGTAAAAAATCTGCCAGGAACATTTTATAGCAAAAGTAGAGCAATATTGAGTCATACTAGGGTACTCTATTAATGCAAGAAAAGACATGCATGGATAGAGCACAACCATATGCCCAAATCATCCTTACTGAACATGCTCAAAAGAGGCATGGATCACTCTGTAACAAGATGAATACATGGCATAAAAATAACATCACGAGAGCTACTTTGCATGGTTGTGCTATTCACCACATTGATCACAAAAATACATGGCATACACCCCTGTAAAGATGGCATGGCATAGCCCAAAACACATGTAGGGCTCAAGTTCATAGGAGGCACGCATTAAACATTTTATAGCACTCTTGCAACAACATTTAGGGCATCAAGATGGACTCAAACAAGCATGATGCAATGGAACAAATGAATAGCACATCCAGACGAACAATTTGGTATATCACACGCGCAAAACGGAGCTATGGATGATGAGATATGGTGCTATGAACAGGGGCATATATTATGAGGGAAAAAGGACTTAGAGAAAAAACATCAACCTCTCCAGAATCAAATCTAGCATTCCGGTGCATGGAAGTCGAGGCAGCTGGAAATGAGTTGGGAATCGCCCGAGAGGAGGGGATTCGCCGGATCCCGGGCCGGGGAGGCCGGATCCGGCCGCGGGATGGCGGGGCGGCGAGGTCCGCGGCGGGCGAGGCGACGGGCGACGGCTGGCGGCGACCTAGGGTGGCGGGGAGCTTCGGATTCGATGGTGGCCGGCGATGGCAGCTACGGCGGCGCGGGGGCTGGCGGCGACGGGCGGCGGAGGGCGCGGGCGGCGCGAGCACGGGCAGAGCCGTGCAGGCGGCTGGGCGGAGCGGGCCGCGGGGGCCGGAGACGGGCCCGGCGGGCATCGGCGGGGAGGTGGGTGTGGGCGCCATGTGGCGGCCTGCGAGTGGACGGGGCGCGGCAGCGGAGGCATCCGGCGCCGTCCGGACATGTCCGGCGCGGAGAGGGACTTGGTTAGGGTTGGTTTCATCTGCGAATTTCGGAGAGGAGGCCTATTTATAGATTCTGGTAGAAGAGTCCAAATGAGGTCCGGTTTTCGGCCACGCGATCGTGGTCGAATGGCCGAGAGGATGGAGGGGGTTTGGATGGGTTTTGGGCCACTTTGGAGGGGTGTTGGGCTGCAACACACACGAGGCCTTTTCGGTTCCTTGGTTAACCGTTGGAGTATCAAACGGACTCCAAATGGTACGAAACTTTACAGGCGGTCTACCGGTAGTGAACCAAGGCCGCTTGGCAAATCTCGGTCCAATCCGAGAACGTTTAACACTCACACACGAAAAGAGGCAAAAGGGGACACTGGAGGGTGTAGGAGTGCCGGAATGCAAAACAGAAAACTGGGAAAAAGCTCGGATGCATGAGACGAACACGTATGCAAATGCGATGCACATGATGACATGATATGAGATGCATGACATGGACCAAATGCAAAATGAAGAAAAACCCAACCACGAGGGAATATCATAACTTAGAGTCAAAAATGGCAAGAGTTGGAATACAAATATGGTGAGTTACATACGGGGGGTTACAACACTCCACCACTACGAAAGGATCTCGTCCCGAGATCTAGGACTGGAAAAACACCCGGATATATGTAACGGAGGTGGTCCTCACGTTCCCAGGTGGCCTCTCGGTAGGAATGGTGTGACCACTTCACTTTCAGGAATTTGATAGACTTGTTGCGAGTCTTGCGCTCAGTTTCTTCAAGAATAGCAGTAGCAACGGGATGCTCATGATAAGACAGGTCTTCTAGGAGATCAATCTCTTCGAAGTTGATGGTGCGGTCAGGAGTCTTGAAAAACTTGCGAAGTTGAGACACATGAAACACGTCGTGCACATTTACAAAGTTGGATGGAAGCTCAAGTTGACAGGCGAGATCGCCTCTTTTGCCAATGATCTTGAAAGGACCCACGTATCTAGGGGCAAGCTTCCCTTTGATACCGAAGTGACGAGTACCTTTCAATGGAGAGACACGGAGGTAGACATGGTCTCCGATCTCGAAAGCCAAGTCACGATGCTTGCTATCATAGTAACTCTTCTGGCGCGATTGCGCAGCTTTGAGATTTTCACGAATGACTTTGCACATTTCTTCAGCCTCTGTGATCAATCATTGCCAAGAAGTTGGCATTCACCAGTCTCTGACCAATTAAGAGGAGTATGACACTTTCTGCCATAGAGAATATCGAATGGGGCCTCGCCCGAACTCGCTTGGAAGCTGTTGTTGTAGGAGAACTCGGCATATGGAAGACAATCTTCCCACTTCATACCGAAAGAAATGACACATGCCCTGAGCATATCTTCAAGAATTTGATTTACTCGCTCAACTTGGCCACTAGTTTGAGGATGAAAGCTTGTGCTGAAGCGAATGCTGGTGCCCATCACCTTCTTGAAGGAATCCCAAAACTTAGAGGTAAAGATGCTTCCACGATCTGAAGATATCAACTGCGGAATGTCGTGCAAGGAGACATTCCTGGAGGTATATAGCTCTGCCAACTGAGCTGCTGTGATAGATTCTTTGATAGGAAGAAAATGAGCCACTTTAGTGAGATTGTCGATGACGACGAAGATAGCATCATTGCCACACTTGGACTTGGGAAATCCGGTCACGAAGTCCATCACAATATGGTCAAACTTCCATTCTAGAATGGCAAGAGGTTGGAGGAGACCAGCTGGTCGTTGGTGTTCTTCTTTCACTCTTTTGCAGACATCACATTCATTCATGAACTGAGCAATCTCTCGCTTCATTCGAGTCCACCAATACAACTGCTTGAGGTCATGGTACATCTTTGTACTTCCAGGATGAATAGATAGGAGTGAATTGTGAGCCTCGTTCATAATGACTTTACGAAGGTCACCCTTAGGAACAACAATTCGATCCTCGAAGAAAAGAGTATCTTTGTCATCAAGGCGATAGAACTTGTACTTGGGTTGGCTCTTGCTAATACCAATCTTCACCTTTTTCTCCATTGCATCAAGAACTTAAGCCTAAGGAATCTGATCTTCCACAGTAGGAGAGACTTGGAGGTTGGCAAGGAATCCTTGAGGAACAACTTGGAGATTAAGTTTGCGGAAAGCTTCACAAAGATCCGGTTGGAAAGGCTTGAGAATCAAACTATTGCAGTAAGCCTTCCTGCTCAAAGCGTCAGCAATGACATTGGCCTTTCCTAGAGTATATTCAATACTTGGATTATACTCTTGAATCATTTTGACCCAACGAGTTTGCCTGAGGTTGAGGTTGGGCTGAGTGAAGATGTACTTGAGACTCTTATGATCAGTGAAGATGTCCACTTTTCTTCCCAACAAGAGATGTCTCCATGTTAAAAGAGCATGGACAACTGCCGCCAACTCGAGGTTATCAGTGGGGTAGTTCTTTTTGTTGGTCTTCAACTGGCGAGAGGTATAGGCCACCACTTTCTTCTCTTGCATTAACAGACCACCGAGACCTTGCAGGGAAGCATCACAGAAAACCTCAAATGGTTTGGATTCATCAGGAGGAGTCAGAATTGGAGCTGTGACTAACTTCTCTTTGAGGGTGTTGAAAGCGATGTCACATTCAGGCGTCCAGACATACTTCACATGCTTCTGGAGGAGGTTGGAAAGAGGTTTCGCGATCTTAGAGAAATTCTCAACGAATCTTCGACAATAGCTTGCGAGCCCAAGGAAGCTGCGGAGTTGCTTCACATTCTGAGGCGGTTCCCAATTCACAATTGCAGACACCTTCTCAGGATTAACAACAATGCCCTTGTCGGAGATGATATGCCCAAGGTAGAGAACCTCATCGAGCCAAAACTCGCACTTTGAAAACTTTGCGTAGAACTGATGTTCTCTGAGTTTGTCCAACACCAATCTCAAATGTTTGGCATGATCCTCCTTGTTCTTGGAAAAGACCAAAATGTCATCGAGATAGACCAAGACGAAGTCATTTGTGTAAGGGTTGAAGATGAAGTTCATCATGCGACAGAACGTTGGAGGAGCATTGACAAGGCCGAAAGACATGACAGTGTATTCATAGGAACCATAGCTTGTTCTGAGTGCTGTCTTGGGAATGTCTTGTTCACGAATGTGAATCTGATGATAGCCATACGGAGGTCAAGCTTGGAGAATACTTGAGCACCTTTGAGTTGTTCGAAAAGCTCATTGATGTTGGGAAGTGGGTACTTGTTCTTTATGGTCTTCTTGTTCAATGGACGGTAGTCGACACAAAGTCGGTCCATGCCATCGTTCTCCTTGACAAAAAGAACACCACAACCCCAAGGAGAAGAACTCGGTCAGATCAGACCCATACGCTCTTGTTCATCGAGTTGTTTCTTCAGCTCCTTCAACTCTTCAGGTCCATGCTTGTAAGGACGTTTGCAAATAGGTTCCGTGCCAGGCTCGAGATCGATGACGAATTCAACTGGCTCGTGAGGAGGCATTCCTGGAAGCTCTTCTGGAAAGACGTCTTGATATTCACAAACGGCTGGAATCTGAGAGATGGCATCCAACTCACCCTTCTCGTTGAGAGAAAATAGTGGAATGGTCTCGTCACGAGCTACATAGATGATCACATCCTCATACGAGTGTGTCAATTGAATCGCCTGGCAGCACAATCAAGTTGAGACTTGTGCTTAGAAAGCCAGTCCATGCCGAGAATTACATCAATATCCGAGTTACCTAGAACAATTGGAGTGGACAAAAACTTATAGTCACCCATCATGATAGAAACATCCGGAACAATAGAGCTTGTGTTCATGAATTTACCCGGAGAGACAACTGATAACTACCTAGGAAAATCTTGGAAAGGCAACTCATGCTTAGATGCAAATGGTCTTGGAATAAAACAATGCGATGCACAGTATCAAAAAGGACTTTTGCAGGAATATTGTTAACAAGAAGGTTACCCATGATCACTTCTAAAGAGTCCTCTGCCTGAGCTGCGTTCATCAAGTTGACCTTTGCAGACTTGGGATTATACTTGACCACTGCATTGCTGGCAGATCTCACAAGAGGAGAGGGCGGAAGACGCCTCTGGTTGAAGCATTTGTTTGCATAATGACCCTTCTGCTAACACTTGTTGCATGTAACCTCTCAGAGCGGCCGGTGATACGGAGCACTTGACCTTGGAACATGAGATGAAGTTTTGTTCTGAAAGCCTGGGTTGGGTGGGTGGGAAGATCCATTTCCACCTTTGCTCATCTGCTGATCAGGCTGACGGAACGGAGGAGGAGGAGGCAACCAATACTTTTGCTGCTTAGCTGCCACTTGAGTTGAAGAAGAAGGAGTTGCATCCCTGACTCTCTTCTTAGAAGCATTGCACTTGAGCTGAGCAGCCTCTTGCTTTAGTGCCATATTGTAGAACTCATCATACTTTTTCGGCTCAAAAAGCACAAGAGCTAGTTGTAGATCTTCTCTGAGGCCACCTCTGAACTGATAAATCATGCTCTTCTCGTCAGGGATGTCTTGCTTGGCGAAGAGAGCGAGCCTCTGGAACATGATTTTGTATTGGTAAACAGACAAGCTGCCTTGCTTCAGATTGCGGAACTCCTCACGCATACTCTCAACAACACTCTGAGGAATGTGGTGAGCTTTGAAGTCTTGACAGAAATCATCCCAGGTAATCACACGACTACCTCTGGAATCTTTGTATTGTTGATACCACTAATCAACTTGGTCTTTGAGTTGGAACGAAGCAAACTTCAAAAAGTCCTCAGGCCTGACGTTGCTACACTCAAAATGTTTGCAGATATCCACAAGCCAATCATCAGTGTCTGTGGCCTCGACACAGTTACTGAAAGACTTCGGCTGGTTTGCGAGGAACTGGTTGAGGGTAGCAAACTAAGTTTGATTGTTGCCATTGCCTTGATTTCCTTGGTTGTGTTCTTGCAAGAGTTGCATAATCAACTGCGTGTTGGCGTTGGTAGCGGCCATCATAGCTTGCCATGCCTCCGGAGGTGGAGGTGGTGGCGGTGGTTCCGGATTTTGACGCTTTGGAGGAGCCATCCTGAAGAGGGTGACATCCGTTAGCATCTTGAAAGACATATATTCAAGCTGAATCAAATGGATCGAAATTGCAACATATAGCCTTAACATTCGAACAAGAATGAACGAATGAATTCCAAAGTAAATGATCACACTTCCATAAATTGAGAAGCCACTTAGATAGAGGTAGATGAATAAAGCAACAATGTACGGATATGAACAAATAATTGGTAAGGATTACCCAATCACAAACCAAATATCCGCGGGACGAAATACTAGAGCTACATGAATTCCCACCTATGAAATTCCCGAAACTTTCTAGTTATGCAATCAGGTGTTTGGGATACAGGGGAAGCATAATATCTCACCCAAAACTAGCAAATCCTACATCCAGCTATATCCATCCTTCAACACATAACCAAGTAACCTTCGGAAATCATTTACCTCAACCTTCGAAAAGCATCCGTTATACGAGTTAAGGCAATACTCCTGAACTCCCGCCCCAGTACTGGGTGGCGTCGAGGTTATCTCACCAACAACTGCATAAAAGAGATTTTCGATGTTGGCGAACTCAGGTATTCCAGAATTCCAACAATAAAATTCTGACGATAAAACCTCGGAGCTCAACTCCCTGGGACACTGCCACAATCCCTAAATGTGAGGAGGCACCAAGAACAATGTTCTCGTCACAAAACCATCGGAACGATTCCAAGATACCCGCGTGATCCTAAAAAAAATTAGTGAAATTTGAGAAGAGAAGAGTCAAAACCCTACGTCAGGATGCCTCACCAGAGCGACGAAGGGACTGAGGAGTAAAAAGAATCCTACTCTCCGATATATATAATCCTATAAGACTCAAACACTACAAGAAATATGTCAACTAGTGACCTTCTGTCAGTGACACTGGAAGAATTGGTCATAGATCTATGACCATTTCAGACCAATTGGTCAAAAGCTGTTTGGGGGGATCCAAACCCTAAACTACAATGCCCATTTTGGTCAGAAAGGTCGTAATTTCCTTACATGAAATGGTCATAAAGCAGATAGCACTGGTCTACTGCCTTATTTCTAGCTGATCATGACCAATATAGATGGTCATAACCTTGTAAATTGTGGTGGGTTGCTATGACTAGGCGCCACCTCATTAGTTTTGCCTATGTGTCATGTCCATGTGGCAGTTTTTGCCCTAGGTTGTCAAGCAACCTATATTTCTGTCATTCCCCAAATTCCCAAAAAAATCTCATAAATTCTTTGGGCCATATCTTCGTTAAATATGTAAAAAACCTTCCTTGTCTAGTTCAAAAATAATTCAACAATATTCATTTTCATATTCTGTTCAGAACAATAGTTTGTGAAGGAAGTACCACTTCGGCATGTCCAAATAGTATCCATTTTCAACAGTGCTTTCCTATGCCCAAATAACCATCCTCCACCAAATGCCAGCTCAATCCATTCATTCTCTTGAGCCCAGCTTCAACATTCGTATTTATGTCTAGTGTGGTACTTTGCAAAGCAAGTACCACCTAGGCTCCTCCTTTCGAGCTGAAAATTTGTGAAGAGGGTCTTCTTAGTAACTGATCATCCTCAGCAAAAACACACGCTCATTAGCCATGTATATTTCCTGTACCGCTAATCAAACACTTGGCTGCTAATTCATGTTTGAGCATCGATCGGTCTCCTCGTGAGAATCTTATGTTGTCATTTTCTTCCTAGCACCTACCTGGGGAGTTGCCAACCCACTAGACATGCCTAGGCTGCCCAAAACACATGGCAACGCCATGGTCACGCGGTGACCACGCGGCGGGCATGCGAGTTTACGCGCTCTAGAGTTGGGGCCCTCGACCACTACCCAAACTTCGGCGTATCGCCACCAAACCATGTATTTATGATTAAATAGGTACTTATGTACCTAGAAATGATTTTTGGAAAAAAAATAAATAGCAAACTGTGAGGCAGCTGCAGTTTAAATTTGACCCGCTTCCATCTGAATCGGCAGAAATTTGTCTTTTTCACGAGAGGTGGATCAAAACTTTTTACACCCAACCATTTTGTCAACTGTGCATTAAATATGTCCTAGTATTTTAAAAAATGACTTGGTCCAATTTTGCAACAATTATTTTGGAGGTCCTTCACAAAAAACCTCCTTTTGGGCACTCGAAAAATGGAAAATGGTTTTTTCGTCCATAGAAAATGAAAACTTCCTTAGGCAACATTGTTTGCCATTCCAATATGCACCCTTGTGCACAATATGAGATCATTTGAACAAACTATGCCATGAATGTGGCCATAAGATTGATCATTTGGCTTGAAAGCCATTGATCTCCACACGTGATAGCTCGTTTCCGAGAACACTTTTTTAAAATAATTACCGTATTAAAAGTTTGTTATTTTTCCTAGGAACTTGGCGACATAGAATGACACAATTCGAAGGTTTCCCAATTATTTGATTTTTTTTTTGAATTTTTTATGCCCGTTTCAAAATGCAGTCAAAATGGCGGGAATGACCGTTCCTAGCTAGTGGTTGAATCTTGGAATTTTTTTGGTGTTTCTCTGATTAAATAGATACTTATGTACCTAGAAATGATTTTTGGAAAAAATAAAGAGCAAGCTATGAGGCAGCTGCAGTTCAAATTTGACCCGCTTCCTACTGAATCGACATGAATTTGTCTTTTTCACGAGAAGTGGATCAAAACTTTTTACACCCAACCATTTTGTCAATTGTGCATTAAATATGTCCTAGTATTTTAGAAAAATAATTTGGTCCAATTTTGCAACAATTATTTTGGAGGTCCTTTACAAAAAACCTCCTTTTGGGCAATCGAAAAATGGAAAATGGTTTTTTCGTCCAAAGAAAATGAAAACTTCCTTAGGCAACATTGTTTGCCATTCCAATATGCACCCTTTTGCACAATATGAGATCATTTGAACAAACTATGCCATGAATGTGGCCATAAGATTGATCATTTGGCTTGAAAGCCATTTATCTCCACAAGTGATAGCTCGTTTCTGAGAACACTTTTTTAAAATAATTACCGTATTAGAAGTTTGTTATTTTTCCTAGGAACTTGGCCACATATAATGACACAATGCGAAGGTTTCCCAATTATTTGATTTTTTTTGAATTTTTTATGCCCGTTTCAAAATGCGGTCAAAACGGCGGGAATGACTGTTCCTAGCTAGTGGTTGAATCTTGGAATTTTTTTGGTGTTTCTCTGATTAAATAGATACTTATGTACCTAGAAATGATTTTTGGAAAAAATAAAGAGCAAGCTATGAGGCAGCTGCAGTTCAAATTTGACCCGCTTCCTACTAAATCGGCTGGAATTTGTCTTTTTCACCAGAGGTGGATCAAAACTTTTGACACCCAACCATTTGGTAAATTGTGAATCAAATATGGCCTAGTATTTTATAAAAATGATTTGGTCCAATTTTGCAACAAATATATGGTAGATCCTTCACAAAAAAACTCATTTCGGGCACTCGGAAAATGGAAAATGAATTTTCCGTGCAAAGAAAATGAAAACTCCCTTAAGCAATATTGTTTGGAATTCCAAGATGCACCCTTGTGCACAATATGAGATCATTTGAACAAACTATGCCATGAATGTGGCCATAAGATTGATCATTTGGCTTGAAACCCCTGAATCTTCACGCGTGATAGCTCATTTCTGAGAACACTTTTTTAAAATAATTGCCGTATTACAAGTTTATTATTTTTCTTGTAAACTTGGCCACATATAATGACACAATGCGAAGGTTTCCCAATTTTTTGATTTTTTTTTGAATTTTTTACGCCCCTTTCAAATTGCGGTCAAAACGGCGGGCATGACCGTTCCTAGCTAGTGGTTGAATCTTGGAATTTTTTGGTGTTTCTCTGATTAAATATCTACTTATGTACCTAGAAATGATTTTTGGAAAAAATAAAGAGCAAACTATGAGGCAGCTGCAGTTCAAATTTGACCCGCTTCCTACTGAATCGACGGGAATTTTTCTTTTTCACCAGAGGTGGATCAAAACTTTTGACACCCAACCATTTGGCCAATTGTGCATTAAACATGGCCTAGTATTTTATAAAATTGATTTGGTCCAATTTTGCAATAAATATGTTATTGGTCCTTCACAAAAAAACTCATTTTTGACACTAGAAAAATGATTTAAAATAGTTAGAAAGATCAGAAATGCATACAAATTGGTTGTCATCCATAAAATGTGGTCTAACTTGAGTGAAAATTTGTGTGATGCCCTTTTGCAAAATATTTTTGATAGCTGCTTCACAAATTATTTTAAATCACAGATTCTCAGACCAATCAGAACACTTCTCACGGATCACCCCACTTTATCTGATCCGAACCGTCCAAACCAGGCGGATCCAACGTCTCCCACTCGCTCTCAGCAGGCCAAGCCAAACCCTAACTCCACTCCTTTCCTATCTCCCCCCCGATCCAGATCCACTCCTCGCAGCCGCCACCTACCTCCCGCCCCTGATCTAGATCCCGCCACCCGCGCCCGCGCGCCACCACCCGCTCGTCCTCACCTCCTGTAGGACGCAGATCCCACGCCGCTCTTCCTCCGCCTGCCCACCCACCCTGTTCCTTCCGCCGCATAACGAACACAAGCCACCCATGGAGACGATCGTCAACACCATGGAGGAGGAGCCAATGCTGGCGGTGGTGTGCTCCAGCGCGCAACTCGCCTGGGCCGACGCGGGCGCCGAGGTCGCCGACCCAGAGGTGGCCCGCCTCTGCGCCGAGGCGCAGCAACACGTCCTCGCCGGCCGCTGGCCCGACATGGACTCCCTCATGCTCGCCTCCGCCGACCTCCTCCTCCTCTCCCCCAGCGCCCCCGACAAAGGTCAGGCTTCCCCTCCCCTCTCTCTTCTCCGTACGCTCCTTGCTGAATCGCTCCTTGCTTATCCCACGTTGCTGTGTGTAGCCGCAGATCTCGAGTGCGTCCTCACCGTCATCTGCAACCTCGTCACCAAGGTCGGATCCGAGGACGAGGCGGTGGAGATCGCCAAGCTCATCTGCGCCAAGCTCACACACCAGCAGGGCGAGAAGCCCACGCTGCGCCGGATCCGAGCTTCTTCCCCGTCGGCCGCCGCGCGCCTCCCCCCGTCGATCCGCGTCGCCCTTGCTGCTCCAACGTCTCTGGCCTCCCCGAGCTCGTCATCCGCACCGCGGTGAGCCCCTCAGCCGATCCCCCTATTTGGCCCCCTCGATCCGTCGTCGTATGTTTCCTGCGCCCGCCGAGGCCGCCATGGCCGAAGCTTCGCGTCCACGCGTGCCCGCATGCCCCCGCCGCCTGCAGCCGTGACCTTGAGCCTGTGTATGCCGTGCCGCCTGCTCGCCGACTATGCCTCGCTCGTGCCGGCGTGCCCCCTCGCTCGCGTACTGTTGCCGCTGCTCCTGCTATTTTCTACTGCCTGCTGCCGCATACTTCTGCTGCTTGCCAGATGCCGCAGCTACTCACTGCTGCTGCTACTCTTGCACTGCTGCTGCTGATGCTACTCGTTATGGATTTCATTATGGAATTTGGTGCAGTGTACCATCAGTCACAGCTGCTGAGTTAGCTAGTTAGGTAGTAGTACATGACAGTGAACGGCTGAAAAGTATTTCTGTGTTTGATGCATCGCCTATCTTACTTCATGCTTATACATTTTTTTCTGTACCTAACTTATATTGGAAGCCTCTGCAGAAGAAGAGAGGGGAGAACATCAAGAACAAGATGCACCTGGTGATGAAGAGCGGCAAGTACACGCTCGGCTACAAGACCGTCCTCTAGACGCTGCGCAGCTCCAAGGGTATGGATCTTTTTGTCACTTTCATTGATTTATCATTGTGGCCGATCTGCTAGTTATTTTGTCTGCTAGATCCGAAGGGTAGTACTATAACATATGCTTGGGACCGTGTTAATTCCTGAGATTCGTGATTAGCTTTTGTAGAATGAGGTGGTTAATATCTGTTTTGTGCCTGTTAATTGCTTGTTGTACTTATTTGCGAGATAAGCTGAACTGTGTACATATTTGCTTCACGTGTGTAGTGATAACCGCTGAAGTTTGTAGCACTGAAACTTTTAGTTCATAGAATTGGAACTGAAGTTTACCTCATTGCCTTGCTTTTGCCGTGCCTTAGAGGCGAATGCATTGTCTGAGGCAATTGCATCTTTGTTGGGTAGCCTGGAGTTTAAAACTATTACAGTAAGATGGATTTTGCTTGCCATTTAGGGCATCTATAGATAGTTTGTCTCTAATTTTCATTTCTACAAATTTATTCCAGTGGTTTGTGCTTTTGTCATGATTTTTACTTTTTGTTGTGTTAGAATATTTGACTATAAAATGGGACAGAAATTTGGCTCCTTGGCATCTTTTGCCGCCATGGAGATGAATGCAGTGCCCTAGAATCATTTCAGCCTACCTTTTAACACTTCTCCATGTTTCATTATCTGGGGAACAATTGGAGGATGAAATATTTTTTGTTATATGATGAAAATATTCTCTATTGTTCTATGAAACTAGTTGCATGGAATCACATATGCCCCAGGATGGCATTGCTATATTCATTGCATTCATAAGATTATTGTAGTGTTCACCTGTTTACATGAAAACTTTTTAAAAATAATTGCTATATTCGTTACATGAATGGATATGTTCGTGGTCGCGCTTGCCACTGCCCTCTCCTCAAGGGCATGTATCATTTTTAAACTCTGCTATATTTTCCCAAGTCTTTATTATCTTTCCTAGCCTTGTACCGATATGTATTGTCTGCTGCTAATTACACAAGATAGTGCGTGATGCTTAGGATAACCTGAGAACACATGCCTAAGTTTATAAGATATGACATGTGACAGTGCTGCTGCTATTTGAATGCTTCTACTGCTAGCTACTTGCTTGAATAGGTGTGCACTTGTGCTGGTGGTGGTGCTTCTTGTGCTGCTAAGAAAATTGAATATAATCATTCTTGTTGGATCATGCAGACATGTATGTGCTGCTAATTCTTGTGCTGCTAACACATTCTTGTACTGCTCATTCTTGTGATGCTTATGTTTTTTATTGCCTAGTTTTATTCATCATCTCCATAATAAATTCATTCGATTGCTGCTACATCTCCACTTAAATACTCATAATGCTACTGTCTAGGTTTTATTCAATTGGACTGACTATATATCTCTTGTTAAAATTGTGGTCTTTTGATCTTTTGTTTAAACTTGAGACATCATGCATAACTAGCTCTTGCTTCTCAGTCTAGACCTGAGACCTCTTTTGTTCTATATTCAGATCTGACTGATGGCCACAGTGATGTTTTGTTGTTGTTTGGTTCTGGCCTTAGCAGTAGTACACTCTAATTTTGGTGGCCTTTATGTTCATACTTTTACAGGAGCTCCAGGCCTATTTTTTGGAGTGTGAAGCCGTGAAGCCAAGTGTGAAGCTATGAAGCCAAGTGTGAAGCAGTACTTAGCAAAGAGTTTTTGGTTGTGTACTTAGCAAAGACTTTTTGGTTTTGAAGTGTGAAGCCAAGTGTAAATTGTAATATTGTAAAAGTCTAATGTACTGTTAATGAATTATATCTGTTCTGTCCGATTTGAAATAATGATTATGTATGTTGAAAAGATGTGAAATGGAAAGTTGACCAGTGGGACCCAATTATGAATATAATCTGAGCAATTTTGAAATTTCTGACATGTGTGACCTAAACAACACACCTGGTCCCATTTCACTAGTGGAAAGAAACAAAAGAAAATTGACAAGTGGGACCTAATTGGATGAGCAAGAGAAAACAAAAGAAAACACACCTGGTCCAAAATGGATTGTAAAAAGGCCCAAATAAGAAATAGAAGCAAAAAGGCCGAAGGCCTAGAAAATAAAAAGGCTGCAATGTTGGGCTTGGCCCATGAAGCCGATCAAAAATTGATAGAAAAAATACATTAAAAAGGCCGAATTGTTGGGCTAGGCCCATGTAAAAAACCGAATTGGATCGGGCTGAATCTTGTGCCACAACAGATTGCCACGTCGGATGCCTACGTGGCCTGGGGAGGCTGCTAGTGACCAAAACAAAACAATATGCATATTTTGGTCGTAAATGTCTACGACCTTCTCATAGAGAAGGTCGTTAATTTCAGTTTATGACCGCTAGCTTTTGACGTTCTGTTTTTGGTCACAAAAAGGTCGCAAATGAAAAACAATGACCATTCAGTGACCAATAGTCAAGGTCACAAGTTGACATATTTCTTGTAGTGAAAACATTTTTCTAGACTCAACAACGCCAGCGATTCGATCAAGCAGGGGGCTCCAAAGTCGGGGAAGGCTCTGATTACCAACTTGTAACACCCACGATGCGGCTATATCTCCCACGTGTCAGAGCACGACTTAGAGGCATAACCGCATTGTAGGCATGTCGCAAGAGGGGTAATATTTACACATCCCATGTACTGAATAAGAAAGAGGTACAGAGTTGGCTTACAATCTCCACCTCACACAATACATAAATATAGCATTACATCATCCAGATACAATCAAGGTCCAACTACGGAACCAAAATAAAGACAACCCCAAATGCATAAGATCCCCGATCGCCACAACTGGGCTCCACTACTGATCATCTGGAAAGGAAACATAGTAACATCCTGAGTCCTCGTCGAACTCCCACTTGAATTCAGTCGCATCCCCTGGAATTGTATCATTGGCACCTGCATCTGGTTTTGGAAGTAATCTGTGAGTCACGGGGACTCAGCAATCTCACACCCTCGCGATCAAGACTATTTAAGCTTATGGGTAGGGAAAAGGTAGTGAGGTGGAGCTGCAGCAAGCACTAGCATATATGGTGGCTTTCTTACACAAATGAGAGCGAGAAGAGAAGGCAAAGCACGGTCGAGAATCTATGATCAGGAAGTGATCCTAGAACTACTTACGTTCAAGCATAACACGAGACCGTGTTCAGCTCCCAGACTCCGCCGAGAAGAGACTATCACGGCTACACACGCGATTGATTCATCTTAATTATGTTTAGTGTCAAGTTTTCTACAATAGGATATTAACAAATTCCCATCTACCCATAACCGTGGGCACGGCTTCCGAAAGTTCAAAACCCTGCAGGGATGTCCCAACTTAGCCCATCACAAGCTCTCACGGTCAACGAAGGATATTCCTTCTCCCAGGACGACCCGATCAGACTCGGAATCCCGGCTACAAGACATTTCGACAATGGTAAAACAAGACCAGTAAAGCCGCCCGATGTGCCGACAAATCCTAATAGTAGTCGCACGTATCTCGTTCTCAGGGCACACCGGATGAGCCAGACATCGGTTTGGCATAGACCCTGGTTGCCAAGGGGGCGTCGTACATCGCTCAGGTTGAACCAACACTTAGAGAAGCACTGGCCCGGGGGGGGTTAAAATAAAGATGACCCTTGAATCTGCGAAACCCAAGGGAAAAAGGCTAGGTGGCAAATGGTAAAACCAAGGTTGGGCCTTGCTGGAGGAGTTTTATTCAAGGCGAACTGTCAAGGGGTTCCCATTATAACCGAACCGCGTAAGGAACGCAAAATAAAGGAACCTAACACCGGTATGACGGAAACTAGGGCGGCAAGAGTGGAACAAATCACCAGGCATAAGGCCGAGCCTTCCACCCTTTACCAAGTATATAGGTTCATTAAAGTAAACAAGATATAAGAATGATATCCCAACAATAAATATGTTCCAACAAGGAACAAACTTCAATCTTCACCTGCAACTAGCAACGCTATAAGAGGTGCTGAGCAAAGCGGTAACATAGCCAGACAACGGTTTGCTGGGACAAGGTGGGTTAGAGGTTTGACATGGAAATTTGGTAGGCATGATATAACAAGTGGTAGGTATCGAGGCATAGGCATAGCAAAAGAGCGAGCAACTAGCAAGTAAAGATAGAAGTGATTTCGAGGGTATGGTCATCTTGCCTGCAAAGTTCTCCGAGTTGACGTAAGCTTGATCCTTGTAAGCGTACTCAACGGATTCCTTGATCACGTACTCGTCTCCCGGCTATACCCAAGGCAAGAACACAAGCAAAGGACACAACAATCAACCACGGTGCAATGCGCAAGCAACATGATGCAAAACATGGTATGATATGCGGGATGTGATATGCAATGCATATGCATGCTTCGGAAGGAAAAGATTGAACCAGGCCTCAACTTTGCAAAGCAAGAGCGCCGCTGGAAGGATGAGTTGATTTCGTTCGAAATCAATATAAAGATCACCGGAATCGGATGCACGGTTTGCAAACGGCAAGCAAAACAATAATGGCACAATTCTGTGGTTAACAGCATGATGCCATCTAGAATGCATCAAGAAAATAAGCTACTGCACTCTAACATAGCAACAAAGGACATCGCAGTGATCTACTGAAGATGCTTGACAAAAGATGAACAATGAGCTACGGCTAAATCACACAATAGCAGGTTCAAACAAGGATGACAAAAGTGCAAAAGATAACAGCTTCTCAGACTTAGTGAAAATAACATGCCAGGAATTAACATCAGGAAGCAATGTTTAGAGCAAGATAACGACATGCTACAGGAACATATCATAGCAAAGCAAGGCATGGTATGAATCTACTCAAAGAATATAACAAAAGTCCCTTAATGACCATAAGCCAAAAGGGATCAGAAAATATGATGGAACCCATGTAAACATAGCAAGTTCCGTTAACAGATTCAGACTTAGCAGAAAACTGGACATGGCATAAACAGAGTTACGTAGGCATGTTTGCGAGCTCGATGCACTCACCACAAGGCATTGCATGACAAACTAAGCATACACCCGGCAATAAGACATGATCAAGAAGCTAACCATGGCAAGGACCATCTCATAGCTTGCATGGATCAACTACAACAACCTTGGCAAAATTGATTAACACGTAAACAATCTGCCAGGAATATTTTACAGCAAAAGTAGAGCAAGATTGAGTCATGCTAGGGTACTACATAAATGCAAACAAAGACATGGATGGATAGAGCACAACCATATTCCCAAATCATCCTTACTGAACATGCTCGAAAGAGGCATAGATCACTCTGTAACCACATGAATACATGGCATAAAAATAACATCAGGGAAATGACATGGAAGAATTCGAAGTCCCTGAAATCAGCAACATCACGAGAACTACTTTGCATGGTTGTGCTAGTCACCACATTGATCACAAAAATATAGGGCATACACCCCTGAAAAGATGGCATGGCATATCCCAAAACACATGTAGGGCTCAAGTTCATAGGAGGCACGCATTAATCATGGCAAAAATGACAAATGCCCATAATCTGTTAAGAAACAGAAACTAACATTTTATAGCACTCTTGCAATAGCATTTAGGGCATCAAGATGTACTCAAACAAGCATAATGCAATGGAACAAAATGAAGAGCACATCCAGACAAACAATTTGATATATCACATGCGCAAAACGGAGCTATGGATGATGAAATGTGATGCGATGAACAGGGGCATATATTATGAGGGAAAAAGGACTTAGAGAAAAAAATCAACCTCTCTAGAATCAGATCTATGGTTTTGGTGCACGGAAGTCGAGGCAGCCGGGATCTCACCGGAAATGATGTGGGACTCGCCGGAGAGGAGGGGATTCGCCAGATCCCGGGCCGGGGAGGCCGGATCTGGCTGTGGGACGGCGGGGCGGCGAGGTCCGCGGCGGGCGAGTCCAGGGGCTATGGCTGGCGGCGACCTAGGGCGGCGGGGAGCTCTGGCTTCGACGGTGGCCGGCGATGGAGGCTGCGGCGACACGGAGGCTGGCGGCGACAGGCGGCGGAGGGCGCGGGCGGCGCGCGCGCGGGCGGAGCCGTGCAGGTGGCGGGGCGGAGCAGGCCACGGGGGCCGGAGACGGGCCCGGCGGGCTTCGGCGGGGAGGTGGGAGCGAGCACCATGTGGCGGCCTGTGAGTGGACGGGGCGCGGTGGCGGAGGCGTCCGGCGCCGTCCGGACGTGTCCGGCGCGGAGAGGGACTAGGTTAGGGTTGGTTTCATCCGCGAATTTCGGAGGGGAGGCCTATTTATAGATTCTGGGAGCTACGAGAGTCCAAATGAGGTGCGGTTTTTGGCCACGCGATCATGTTCGAACGACCGAAAGGACGGAGGGGGTTTGGATCGGTTTGGGTCACTTTGGAGGGGTGTTGGGCTGCAAAACACACGAGGCCTTTACGGTTCCTCGGTTAACCGTTGGAGTATCAAACGGACTCCAAATGGTACGAAACTTGACAGGCGGTCTACCGGTAGTGAACAAAGGCCGCTTGGCAAATCCTTCTCCAATCCGAGAACGTTTAACACTCGCACACGAAAAAAGGCAAAAGGGGACACCGGAGGGCGTAGGAGTGCCGGAATGCAAAACGGACAACTTGGAAAAAACTCAGATGCATGAGACGAACACGTATGCAAATGCGATGCACATGATGACATGATATGAGATGCATGACATGGACAAAATGCAAAACAAAGACAAAACCCAACCACGAGGGAATATCATAACTTAGAGCCAAAAATGGCAAGAGTTGGAATACAAATATGGCAAGTTACATACGGGGCGTTACAATGTCTGTGATCATATCCGGGACTCCAAACTTCCTTTGGTACATCAAAACACATAAACTCATATTACCGATCGTCACCGAATGTTAAGCATGCGGACCCTACAGGTTCGAGAACTATGTAGACATGACTGAGACTCGTCTCCGGTCAATAACCAATTGTGGAACCTGGATGCTCATATTGGCTCCTACATATTCTACAAAGATCTTTATCGGTTAAACCACACAACAACATACGTTGTTCCCTTTGTCATCGATGTGTTACTTGCCCGAGATTCGATCGTTGGTATCTCAATACCTAGTTCAATATTGTTACCGTCAAGTCTCTTTACTCGTTGGTATCTCAATACCTAGTTACATTGCATGCAAGACTTATAGTGATGTGCACTACCGGTAGGGCCCAGAGATACCTCTCCGACAATCGGAGTGACAAATCCTAATCTTGATCCATACCAACTCAACAAACACCATCGGAGACCCCTGTAGAGCACCTTTATAATCACCCCATTACGTTGTGACATTTGGTAGCACACAAAGTGTAACTCCGGTATCCCAGAGTTGCATGATCTCATAGTCATAGGAACATGTATAGTTAACGAGAAAGCAATAGCAACAAACTAATCGATCATCGTGCTAAGCTAACGGATGGGTCAAGTCAATCACATCATTCTCTAATGATGTGATCCCATTAATCAAATGACAACTCATGTCTATGGTTAGGAAACATAACCATCATTGATTCAATGAGCTAGTCAAGTAGAGGCAAACTAGTGCCACTCTGTTTGTCTATGTATTCACACATGTACTAAGTTGCCGGTTAATACAATTCTAGCATGAATAATAAACATTTATCATGATATAAGGAAATATAAATAACAACTTTATTATTGCCTCTAGGTCATATTTCCTTCATTCTCCCACTTGCACTAGAGTCGATAATCTAGATTAGATTGTAATGATTCTAACATCCATGTAGTCTTGGATCTGATCATGTTTTGCTCATGAGAGAGGCTTAGTCAACGAGTATGCAACATTCAGATCCGTATGTATCTTGCAAATCTCTATGTCTCCCTCCTTGAATTGGTCGTGGACGGAATTGAAGCATCTCTTCATGTGCTTGGTTCTCTTGTGAAATCTGGATTCCTTTGCCAAGGCAATTGCACCAGTATTGTCACAAAAGATTTTCATTAGACCCAATGCACTAGGTATGACACCTAGATTGGATATGAACTCCTTCATCCAGACTCCTTCATTTGCTGCTTCCGAAGTAGCTATGTATTCCGATTCAGACGTAGATCCTGGCACGATGCTCTGCTTGGAACTGCACCAACTGACAGCTCCACCATTTAATAAAAACACGTATCCGGTTTGTGACTTAGAGTCATCCGGATCAGTGTAAACTCTTGCATCGACGTAACCGTTTATGACGATCTCTTTGTCACCTCCATATATGAGAAACATATCCTTAGTTCTTTTCAGGTATTTCAGGATGTTCTTGACCGCTGTCCAGTGATCCACTCCTGGATTACTTTGGTACCTCCCTGCTAAACTTATAGCAAGACACACATCAGGTCTGGTACACAACATTGCATACATGATAGAGCCTATGGCTGAAGCATAGGAAACACATTTCATTTTCTCTATATCTTCTGTAGTGGTCGAGAATTGAGTCTGACTCAACTTCACACCTTGTAACATAGGCAAGAACCCTTTCTTTGCTTGATCTATTTTGAACTTCTTCAAAACTTTATCAAGGTATGTGCTTTGGGAAAGTCCAATTAAGCGTCTTGTTCTATCTCTATAGATCTTGATGCCCAATATATAAGCAGCTTCACCGAGGTATTTCATTGAAAAACTCTTATTCAAGTATCCTTCTATGCTATACAGAAATTCTATATCATTTCCAATCAATGTCATCCACATATAATATTAGAAATGCTACAGAGCTCCCACTCACTTTCTTGTAAATACAAGCTTCTCCAAAAGTCTGTATAAAACCATATGCTTTGATCACACTATCAAAACGTTTATTCCAACTCTGAGATGATTGCACGAGTCCATAGATGGATCGCTGGAGCTTGCACACTTTGTTAGCACCCTTTGGATCGATAAAACCTTCAGGTTGCATCATATACAACTCTTCTTCCAGGAATCCATTCAGGAATGCAATCTTTACATCCATTTGCCAAATTTCATAATCATAAAATGCGGCAATTGCTAACATGATTCAGACGGACTTAAGCATCGCTATGGGTGAGAAGGTCTCATCGTAGTCAACTCCTTGAACTTGTCGAAAACCTTTCGCAATAAGTCGAGCTTTGTAGACAGTATCATTACCGTCAGTGTCAGTCTTCTTCTTGAAGGTCCATTTATTCTCGATGGCTTGCCGATCATCGGGCAAGTCAACCAAAGTCCATACTTTGTTCTCATACATGGATCCCATCTCAGATATCATGGCCTCAAGTCATTTTGCGGAATCTGGTGTCATCGTCGCTTCCTCATAGTTCGTAGGTTCATCATGGTCAAGTAACATGAATTCCAGAACAGGATTACCGTACCACTCTTGTGCGGATCTTACTCTGGTTGACCTACGAGGTTCGGTAGTAACTTGATCAGAAGTTTCATGATCATCATCATTAGCTTCCTCACTTACTGGTGTAGGAATCACTGGAACAGATTTCAGTGATGTACTGCTTTCCAATAAGGTAGAAGGTACAATTACCTGGTCAAGTTCTACTTCCCTCCTACTCACTTCTTTAGAGAGAAACTCCTTCTCTAGAAAGGATCCATTCTTGGAAATGAATATCTTGCCTTCGGAACTGTGATAGAAGGTGTACCCAACAGTCTCCTTTGGGTATCCTATGAAGACACATTTCTCCGATTTGGGTTCGAGCTTATTAGGTTGAAGCTTTTTCACATAAGCATCACATCCCCAAACATTACGAAACGAAAACTTGGGTTTCTTGCGAAACCACAACTAATAAGGTGTCTTCTCAACGGATTTAGATTGTGCCCTATTTAAAGTGAATGCAGCTGTCTCTCAAGCGTAACCCCAAAACGATAGGGGTAAATCAGTGAGAGACATCATAGATCGTACCATATCTAGTAAAGTACGATTACGACGTTCGGACACACCATTATGCTGCGGTGTTCCAGGTGGTGTGAGTTGCGAAACTATTCCTCTTTGTTTCAAATGAAGTCCAAATTCATAACTCAAATATTCGCCTTCACGATCAGATCATAGAAACTTGATATTCTTGTTACGATGATTGTCCACTTCACTCTCAAATTCTTTGAACTTTTCAAATGTTTCAGACTTATGTTTCATTAAGTAGATATACCCATATCTTCTCAAATCATTTGTGAAGGTGAGAAAATAACGATATTCTCCGCGAGCTTTAACGTTCATTGGACCACATACATCAATATGTATGATTTCCAATAACTCTGTTGCTCGCTCCATTGTTCCGGAGAACGGAGTTTTATTCATCCTACCCATGAGGCATGGTTCGCAAGTACCAAGTGATTCATAATCAAGTGATTCCAGAAGTCCATCAGAATGGAGTTTCTTCATGCGCTTTGCACCAATATGACCTAAACGGCAGTGCCACAAATAAGTTGCACTATCATTATCAACACTGCATCTTTTGGCCTCAATACTACGAACATGTGTATCACTACTATCAAGATTTAGTAAAAATAGACCACTCATCAGGGGTGCATGACCATAAAAGATATTGCTCATATAAATAGAACAACCATTATTCTCTGATTTAAATGAATAACCGTCTTGCATCAAACAAGATCGAGCTATAATGTTCATGCTCAACGCTCGCACCAAATAACAATTATTTTGGTCTAATACTAATCCCGAAGGTCGATGTAGAGGTAGCATGCCGATGGCGATCACATCGACTTTGGAACCATTTTCCACGCACATCGTCACCTCGTCCTTAGCCAATCTTCGCTTAATCCGTAGCCCCTATTTCGAGTTGCAAATGTTAGCAACTAAACTAGTATCAAATACCCAGGCACTACTGCGAGCATTAGTAAGGTACACATCAACAAAATGTATATCAAATATACCTTTCACTTTGCCATCCTTATTCTGCGCCAAATAGTTGGGGCAGTTCCGCTTCCAGTGACCAGTTCCGTTGCTGTAGAAACTCTCAGTCTCAGGCTTAGGTCCAGACTTGGGTTTCTTCACTTGAGCAGCAACTAGCTTGCTGTTCTTCTTGAATTTGCCCTTCTTCCCATTACCCTTTTCTTGAAACTGGTGGTGTTGTTGACCATCAACACTTGATGCTCTTTCTTGATTTCTACATCCGCAGCCTTTAGCATTGCCAAGAGATCGAGAATCATCTTATCCATCCCTTGCATATTATAGTTCATCATGAAGCTCTTGTAGCTTGGTGTAAGTGATTGAAGACTCTGTCAATGACACTATCATCAGGAAGATTAACTCCCAGTTCAGTCAAGTGTTTGTGGTACCCAGACATTCTGAGTATATGTTCACTGACAGAACTATTCTCCTCCATCTTGCAGCTGTAGAAATTATTAGAGATTTCATATCCCTCAATCCAGGAATTTGCTTGAAATACTAACTTCAACTCCTGGAACATCTCATATTCTCCATGACGTTCAAAACATCGTTGAAGTCCCTGTTCTAAGCCGTAAAGCATGGCACACTGAACTATCGAGTAGTCATTAGCTTTGCTCTGCCAGGTGTTCATAACATCTGCCGTTGCTCCTGCTGCGGGTTTGTCACCTAGCGGTGCTTCCAGGACGTAATTCTTCTGTGCAGCAATGACGATAATCCTCAAGTTACGGACCCAGTCCATGTAGTTGCTACCATCATCTTTCAACTTAGCTTTCTCTAGGAACGCATTAAAATTCAGCGGAACAATAGCACGGGCCATCTATCTACAACATAGACATGCAAAATACTATGAGGTACTAAGTTCATGATAAATTAAAGTTCAATTAATCTAATTACTTGAGAACTCCCACTTAGATAGACATCACTATAATCATCTAAGTGATCAAGTGATCCATATCAACTAAACCATGTCCGATCATCATGTGAGATGGAGTAGTTTTCAATGGGGCACATCACTATGTTGATCATATCTACTATATGATTCACGCTCGACCTTTCGGTCTCCAGTGTTCCGAGGCCATATCTACATATGCTAGGCTCCTCAAGTTTAACCCGAGTATTCTGCGTGTGCAAAACTGGCTTGCACCCGTTGTATGTGAACGTAGAGCTTATCACACCGGATCATCACGTGGTGTCTCAGCACGATGAACTGTAGCAACGGTGCATACTCAGGGAGAAGACTTATACCTTGAAATTTAGTGAGATATCATCTTATAATGCTCATCGACAACCACCGAACTAAGAAAAATAAGATGTATAAAGGATGAACATCACATGCAGTCAATATAAGTGATTTGGTATGGCCATCATCATCTTGTGCCTGTGATCTCCATCTCCAAAGCACAATCATGATCACCATTATCACCGGATTGACACATTGATCTCCATTGAAGCATCATTGTCGTCACGCCAACTATTGCCTCCATGACTATCGCTACCGCTTAGTGTTAAAGTAAAGCAATTACATGGCGATTGCATTTCATACAATAAAGCAACAACCATATGGCTCCTGCCAGTTGTCGATAACTGTGTTACAAAACATGATCATATCATACAATAAAATTTAGCATCATGCCTGGACCATATCACATCACAACATGCCCCGGAAAAACAAGTTAGACGTCCTCCACTTTGTTGTTGCAAGTTTTACGTGGCTGCTATGGGCTGAGCAAGAACCGTTCTTACCTATGCATCAAAAACCACAACGCGGTATAGTGATTGCTTTTTGATCTTCAGAAAGAACCCTATTCATTGAATCCGATTCCACTAAAGCTCGAGAAACAGACACCCACTAGCCACCTGTGTGCGAAGCACGTCGGTAGAACCGGGCTTGCATAAGCATACACGTATTGTTGGTCTAGGCCGCTTCATCTAACAATGCCGCTGAATCGAGAATCACCTAGTGACGGCAAGCAATATGTATATACCCACACCCACAACTCCTTTGTGTTCTACTCATGCATATAACATCTACGCATAAACCTCGCTCGGATGCCAATTTTGGGGAACGCAGTAATTTCAAAAAAATTCCTACGCACACACAAGATCATGGTGATGCATAGCAACGAGAGGGAAGAGTTTCGTCCACGTACCCTCGTTGACCGTAAGTGGAAGCGTTATGAAAACACGGTTGATGTAGTCGTACGTCTTCACGATCAATCGATCCTAGTACAGAACGTATGGCACCTCCGCGATCTGCACACGTTCAGCTCGGTCACAATCGAATAGAGCTTTGAGGGAGAGTTCCGTCAGCATGACGGCGTGATGACAGTGTTGATGAAGCTACCGACACAGGGCTTCACCTAAGCACCGCTACGATATGACTGAGGTGGATTATGGTGGAGGGGGGCACCGCACACGGCTAAAAGATCAATGATCAACTTGTGTGTCTATGGGGTGCCCCCTCCCTCGTATATAAAGGAGTGGAGTAGGGGGAGAGGTCGGCCCTCCTGGGCGCACCCCAAGCGGAGTCCTACTCCCACCAGGAGTAGGAATCCAACCCTTCCATGAGTAGGAGTAGGAGAGAGGGAAGGAGGAGAGAGGGGAAAGAAAAGGGGGGGCTGCCCCCCCCCCTCCTTGTCGAATTCAGACTAGAGGGGGAGGGGGCGCGCGACCTACCCTGGCCGCCCCTCCCGTTCTCCATTAAGGCCCAACATGCCCATTACGCTCAACGGGGGGTTCCAGTAACACCCCGATACTCCGGTATTTGTCCAAACTTGGTCGAAACCTTTCCGAAGTTCAAACATAGTCATCCAATATATCGATCTTTATGTCTCGACCATTTTGAGACTCCTCGTCATGTCCGTGATCATATCCGCGACTCTGAACTTCCTTCGGTACATCAAAACACATAAACTCATATTACCGATCGTCACCGAACGTTAAGCGTGCAGACCCTATGGGTTCGAGAACTATGTAGACATGACCGAGACTCGTTTCCGATCAATAACCAATAGTGGAATATGGATGCTCATATTGGCTCCTACATATTCTACAAAGATCTTTATCGGTCAAACCGCATAACAACATGTGTTGTTGCCTTCGTCATCGGTATGTTACTTGCCAGAGATTCGATCGTTGGTACCTTAATACCTAGTTCAATCTCATTACCGGCATGTCTCTTTACTCGTTCTGTAATGCATCATCCCGCAACTAACTCATTTGTTACATTGCTTCCAAGGCTTATAGTGATGTGCATTACCGAGAGGGCCTAGAGATACCTCTCCGACAATCGGACTGACAAATCCTAATCTTGATCCATGCCAACTCAAGAAACACCATTGGAGACACCTGTAGAGCACCTTTATAATCACCCAGTTACGTTGTGACGTTTGATAGCACACAAAGTGTTCCTCTGGTATCTGGGAGTTGCGTGATCTCATAGTCATAGGAACATGTATAGTTATGGAGAAAGCAATAGCAACAAACTAAACGATCATCGTGCTAAGCTAACGGATGGGTCAAGTCAATCACATCATTCTCTAATGATGTGATCCCGTTAATCAAATGACAACTCATGTCTATGGTTAGGAAACATAACCATCATTGATTCAACGAGCTAGTCAAATAGAGGCAAACTAGTGACACTCTATTTGTCTATGTATTCACACATGTACTAAGTTTCGGTTAATAAAATTCTATCATGAATAATAAACATTTATCATGATATAAGGAAATATAAATAACAACTTTATTCTTGCCTCTAGGGCATATTTCCTTCAGCGATATCACAAACGGTTCCAGAGAACCTATGCATGCATAGTAGTGCTGCGAATCGTTGGAGATCTGCTGTGTATCACTAACCTATGCTTTCCGATGTGGATCGCACACACTCATTTAGTTGAACCGTGTGCGAAGAAATTGCCAGGTTAAAACAAAAATATCCCATTTTGAATTGGCACGCAAAAAGCAAATTCACCACAGTATTCAATCGAACAAATAAACATAAATATCCCATTTTGAATCGGCACTCAAAAAGCAAATTCGCCACAATACTCAATTGAACAAATAGTGTCCACAGGAAGAACATTCATCAGATTTTGCAACAATTGCAATTGAAGATATGGTAACTAAATTCCAATTATTTTTCCACACATATATGCATTACATAATTAATCATAGTGTATGAAATACGAAGACCTCATCAGATGGAAAACAATGGATCCATGCATTATATGTTTAGCGGCTAACTCTTACTCAATGTTTCAGGAGAAGGCATGCTGAAATCTTCATTATCACAAGTGGGATTGATGTAGTGATCTTGGAAGAAGTCGTTGATAAATCTCCGGACCATCAGCAATTCACCAGCAGGGAGCGGTTCAGGGGTCCTCGGTTTTAAGATCAGCTCAGTATTTTTAAGATCAGAACGTGCCATATGAGTGGAGTAGAAGATATTAATTAACATAGACTTACGGGTACTAATTCGTGAGGATCGTCACAACTATCATCAGATTTGCATATGGAGATCATGTGTCTGCAAACATAGTATCCACAAAGGTTGGTCCCTACTTCTTGCTGAGGACACTGAATTTTTTTGTACAGAATTAGTCATGTATTTGTCCTGTTAGGAACAACCTAACTGGTGTTAGATGTATTATTTTTTCTTTGGACAAAATAGAAAAAGGTTTATTTAGAAGCTTGAACATTTGAGTAGCGCAACGAAAGGTATTTGCAGACTGTTGGATAAATTTTCCGAAAATAACAAATTTCAATGTGTTACCGGAGAAATGATCTCGTGCTGCAGTGGTAGTTCCCTCTTAAACAGGTTCCCTGGTTTAGTTTTCCACAATGCAAGCACACTGTAAATGATGATGAATTTTGACAACATCAATTATTGAACCAGACATGAATGCAAATTAATTTCAACATCATAGAATTCAATACATATCCATCAATTGCTGAAGATGCATCAGATCATGAGCGTTTCTTGACTCTTTGAGAGAATCGTTGTTGTAAACTGTATTCTTGTTTGGAACAATGAATACAATATCCAGTGATTGCTACATATTGAGAAAGCGATGAACTTACGAATGATGTTGTAATATGAAAGACAATCAGTGTATGCGTGGTTGTTTACTTGACTTACCCTTCATGATTGTCACGCCCTCGATGCGGCTATATCTCCCACGTGTCGAAGCAAGACTTAGAGGCATAACCGCATTGAAAGCAATGTCGCAAGTGAGGTAATCTTCACACAACCCATGTAATACATAAGGGAAAAAGATACATAGTTGGCTTACAATCGCCACTTCACACAATTACATGAATAAAGCATTACAACATCCAAATACAATCAAGGCCCGACTACGGAGCCAAAATAAAAGAAAAATACCCCAAATGCTACACAGATCCCCGATCGTCCCGACTGGGCTCCACTACTGATCAGCTAGAACGAAACAACACAAAGGACAAGATCTTCATCGAGCTCCTCCTAGAGCTTGGTTGAGTTACCTGCACGATTCAACGGCACCTGCAAACTGGTTTTGGAAGTTTCTATGAGTCACGGGGACTTAGCAATCTCGCACCCTCGCGGTCAAGACTATTTAAGCTTATAGGTAGGGTAAAAGGTATGGTGTGGAGCTGCAGCAAGCGACTAGCATATATGGTGGCTAACATATTCGCAAAAGAGAGCGAGAAGAGAAGGCAACAGCACGGTCGAACAACTATGATCAAGAAGTGATCCTAGAACAACCTACGTCAAGCATTACTTCAACACCGTGTTCACTTCCCGGACTCCGCCGAGAAGAGACCATCACGGTTACACACGCGGTTGATGCCTTTTAATTAAGATAATCGACATTAACAAATTCCCATCTGCCCATAACCGCTGGCACGGCTTTCGAAAGTTCAAATCCCTGCAGGGGTTTCCCAACTTAGCCCATCACAAGCTCTCACGGTCAACGAAGGATATTCCTTCTAGCTGGAAGACCCGATCAGGCTCGGAATCCCGGTTACAAGACATCCTCGACAATGGTAAAACAAGTCCAGCAAGACAACCTGCTGTGCCGACAAATCCCGATAGGAGCTGCACATATCTCGTTCTCAGGGCACACCGGATAAGCTAAGCGTACGGGAGCCAACGTAACCCAAGTTGCCAAGGGACAGCCCCGCACGGTGCTCTGGGTTGCTCCAACACTTAGAGAAGCACTGGCCCGGGGGTTTAAAATAAAGATGACCCTTGGGCTAGCCGACCCAAGGGAAAGAAAAGGCTAGGTGGCGAATGGTAAAACCAAGGTTGGGCCTTGCTGGAGGAGTTTTATTCAAGGAGAACTGTCAAGGGGTTCCCATTATAACCCAACCACGTAAGGAACGCAAAAATCCGGGAACATAACACCGATATGACGGAAACTAGGGCGGCAAGAGTGGAACAAAGCACCAGGCATAAGGCCGAGCCTTCCACCCTTTACCAAGTATATAGATGCGTTAATTAGATAAGAGATATTGTGATATCCCAACAAGTAAACATGTTCCAACAAGGAACAACATCTCCATGCTCCAACAAGGAAACAAACTTCAATCTTCACATGCAACTAACAACGCTATAAGAGGGGCTGAGCAAAGCGGTAACATAGCCAAACAATGGTTTGCTAGGATAATTTGGCTTAGAGGCTTAGTTCAACAATATGGGAGGCATGCTAAGCAAGTGGTAGGTATCGCAGCGTAGGCATAACAAAAGAGCGAGCATCTAGCAAGAAAAGATAGAAGTGATTTCTAGGGTATGGTCATCTTGCCTGAAATCCCGCAAGGAAGAAGAACGAGTCCATGAAGAAGGCAAACGAACATAGTTGAACGGGTCCTCACAAACTCGACGTTATCGGAACCAACCCAAAGAAGCAACACCGGAAAGAAGCACACAACATAGTAAACAACCAACACACGAACATGGTATGATATGCGGGATGCGGTATGTGATGCATATGCATGATTTCCAAAGGAATTATTGAACCTGGCCTCAACATGGAAATCCGAGAGTGCCACAGAAAAGGTGAGATGATTTCGGTTGAAATCAATATAAAGATCACCAGAATCGGATGCACGGTTTGGAAATGGCAAGGAAAAACAAATATGGCACCGGTCTGCGATTAACAGCAAGTAGCCATCTAAATGCATCAAGATAAATATGCTACAAGACTCAAACATGGCAACAAAATACATGGCAGGGATCCAGTCAAGATGCTTGACAAAAGATGAACATTGAGCTACGGCTAATTCACTCACAGAAACATATCATGGGAAAAGTGCAAATGATAATAGGTTTCAAACTACATGCTACAGGAACATATCATGGCAAATAAACGCATGGCATGAAGATACTCAAAGCACTTAACAAAAGTCCCTTAGTGACCTTGAGACAAAAGGGATCAGAAAATACAATTGCAAGCATGTGAACATAGCTAAAACATAAACATAAACATAAACATAAATAGCATGTGAACTGGAGCATGCAAATCAGTTAACGAGTAAGCATGTTTACGAGCTCGATGCACTCACTACAGAGCATGGAATGACAAACTAAGCATACACTCATCAAGAAGACATGGCATAGGACCTACACATGGCAAGAACAACATCATAGCATTCACGGATCAATAGCAACATCCTCGGCAAAATCGCTAAACATGTCAACAATCTGCCAGGATCTCGTAATAGCAAAAGAAGAGCTCGATTGACTCAAGCTAGGTTGCTATATAATTGCAAACAAAGACAAGGATGGATAGAGCACAACAATGTTAACAAAACATCCTCACTGATCATCCTCAAAAGAGGCACGGATCACTAGGAAACAACATGAACATATGGCATAAAAGCAAAAACAGGACAAGGACTTGGTGAAATTCTAAGTCCCTGAAATCAGCATTACCGATTACGCTACTTTGCAAGCTTGTGCTAGTCACCACAAAGATCACAAAAATACATGGCAAGCGCCACTGTAAAGATGGCATGGCATATAACAAAACACATTTAGAGCTCAGGATCATAGCATGCACACATTAATCATGGAAAAAATGACAAAAGGCCATTTGTTGATACAGATCTGACAAATTCATCACATAGCCCTCTTCCAACAGCATTTCGGGCATCAAGATTAGCTCAAATAAAAATGATGCAATGAGATAAAATAATGTACTCGTCGAGACGAACATTTTGATATGCTACACGCGCAAAACGGAGCCATGGATGATGAGTTATGCTGCGATGAAAATGCCCAAAAATTACTGAGATTAGGGCAAAAAGTCAACCCTAGTTCATCCAGATCTGGATCCGGGGCACGTGGATCGAGACGGCGGCGGATCTCGCCGGAACAGTGGCTGCCGGCGCCTTGAGTTCGTCGGAGAAGAGGGGTCAGCGAGGGAGTTCAACGGAGGAGAGGGGTCGTCGAGGGGGAGGTGCGCCGGCGACGAGGGAGGCCGGACGGCGGGTCGGCGGCGAGGAGGCGCAGCGGCGGCGCGAGGTGGAGGCTGCGGCCGGCGGCAAAGCGGCGGCGACGAGGCGCATGGCGGCGGCGCGCGAGCAGAGCGGGGTGGCGGCGAGCAAGGCGGGGTGGCGGGGATGCGCGCGGCGGCGGGGAAGGAGCTGGGCGGCGCAACGTGGGTGGTGGCGTGAGGCGCGGTCGGGCCCGGGTTGGCCCGGAGCGGGTCGGCCGTGGGTCGGGCGGGCCGCGGCGGTGGGACGGCGGCGGTGGGTGACATGGTGGACGCGTATTCGTCCGGGGCGGCGGCGCGATCTCGTTAGCTCCGGGACGGACATGTTTGGCGGGCGAGAGGGGAAATTTTTTTAGGGTTTGCACCGCGAAATTGGGGGAGGAGGACTAATTTATAGGTAGAGGGAGCTAGGAGAGTCCAACTGAGGTGCAATTTTCGGCCACGTGATCGTGATCGAACGACCGAGATGTTGGAGGGGGTTTTGGTGGGTTTTGGGACACTTTGGAAGGGTGTTGGGCTGCAACACTCACGAGGCCTTGTCGGTCCCTCGGTTAACCGTTGGAGTATCAAACGAAGCCCAAATGGCACAAAACATGACAGGAGGTCTACCGGTGGTAAACCAAGGCCGCATGACAAGTCTCGTTCCAATCCGAAAACGTTTAACACCCGCACACGAAAAGAGGTAGAAAGGGACACCGGGTGACATAGGAACGCCGGATTGCAAAACAGACAACGGGGAAAATGCTTGGATGCATGAGACGAACATGTATGCAAATGAAATGCACATGATGACATGATATGCAATGCACGACACGCAAGCAATGACAAGGCAACAACAGCGAATAACTGGAGGACACCTGTCGCCACAGTCTCGGGGCGTTACAACACTCCACCACTACGAGAGGATCTCGTCTCGAGATCTAGAATGGCACCGGAGGGAAAACAGAAGAGAATAGAGAAGAGGTAAAACTAAGTTGCTCCTTTGACAAACGAGTGAAACCAAAGAACCTTGAAATGGTTGAGCAAAATGAAAGAAAGAAAGCAACGGAGAAGAACAAAGTTGAAAGCACTCCGTTAAGAAAGAGGAATAAGAAAGAACCGATTCGGGTAGAACTTCGGTTGAAAAGTGATGAAGACTTGATAAAATGAAAGAGCTTGAGCAAAGGGACACAACACTTCAGTTAAAAGTATAAGCATGAAATGAACAGGATTCTGACAAGAACAAGAAGAAGGTTTGAAGAGAGCAGCAACACAATGCCTCTGGAACAAAAGTAAGAATGGAATGGGACGAACGAAGGGAACACGATCTTGAGAGAGCATGCTTACAACAAATGCTAGAATGGAGTTGTTGGAAAAACCAACAACGAAAAGAATAATCTTGATATGCACTAGTAGAAAACGGATCTTTAGCGCCGGTTCGTAAGGGCCTTTAGTGCCGGTTCCCTAACCGGCACTAAAGGGTGGGCACTAAAGCCCTCCCCTTTAGTACCAGTTCGGCACGAACCGGCGCTAAAGTGCCACCACGTGGCATGAGCTCGCGCCCTGGTATGGGGGACCTTTAGTACCGGTTGGTGTTACCAACCGGTACTAAAGGTTTTTTTTTGAAAATTTTGGAATTTTTTTTTAATTTTATTTTTTTTGAATTATTTGATGATTTAGTCTCTAATCACCTCTCTTAACTGCTCAAGTGTGGATCACTCATTCCAAATCATCTAACTTCTCGACCGGTCACCCATCCCTCTCACTACTCCAGCCCGAGCACGCTTAACTTTCGAGTTCTATTCTCCTTCGTTTCCGAGTCTGCACTTGTTGTTTTCCTGACAATAGTAAGATGTCAATCCTATTAACCCCCAGGAGTTTAGCTTGAGCATGAAGTCACACATTTCACTGTTTGAGTTTGAAACTATTATTCTAAAAGACAGTAATTATTTAGTAACGCTAATATTTCTTGAATAAGTTTGACCATAGTTTGACCATAATTTGACCAGATTTGACCAAAATTCAAAAAATTGAAATAATTATTTAGTAACACTAATATTCTTGAATAATTATGTCGTAACATTAATACTTCTTGAATAAGTAGTTTGACCAGATTTAACCAAATTTTTTTAAACAAACTGAAATTTGACCATATCTTTTTTCCTTTGGGAATTTGAGGATTCTAAAAAATTCCAAACAGGTCGTAGGCCTTCTCCATCGGATGCGGATTTTCGTGCTGAATTTTTTGATATATTATATGTTTTTTTCCGACATCGTATGCAAAAGTTATAGCCGTTTTACATTTTCCCTACACTTTTTGCAAAACATGTCCAAATTGTAGTTTTTAAATTTTCCTAACTAGTAGATGTAGTAATATAACTACCTCTCGAAGGATTTTATTTTTTGAAGTTTTTATCATTTTCTTTTGATTTTTTCAGTACTGAAATGGCAACGCATGGGGGGGTAGAGTTTGAAAATTGCCCTATAGTGCCGGTTTGTGTCACAAACCGGTACTATAGGTTATAGGTCGGACCCCTTTAGTACCAGTTCATGGCACGAACCGGTACTAAAGGTTCACCACGAACCGGCATTAATGCAAATCCGTTCGAACCGGCACTAATGGTACCATTAGTACCGGGCCAAAATCAAACCGGCACTAATGTGCTTCACGTTTGACCCTTTTTCTACTAGTGATGGTCTTATGGAATACATCACAAATTATGAGGTGACAAGTTGCCACTCACGGGAAGAAGAATTGGATTGATATGAACAAGGAGACGAGAAAGTTATTTCACCGGGAGGGTAGATGGAGAACTTGGATCATATATTATCACCATCAATAGCATTAATCCTTAGGGAAAGCTTTAGGTGAAATATAACCCCAGATAACTCCAATGACGAGATTGATGGATTTGAAATACCTCATTCTTAACAACATGTGAATCACGAAACATGAACTCAAATTATCAAGAATGACATAATAACACCTCCAATGATATGATAGAAAGAATTTGCACTCCGGAATGCAAGATGAAGAATTCTTGAGCTCCTCTGAAAAGAATCTCGATGAACACTTCGAGAAGGAAAGAAATCCTTGATGACCCATCATGTAGAACCTTCATGAAGAACTCCGGTAACGAAGGGTAAGAAAAGAAAGAGAAGTTTAAAACACAAGGTGAAACCTTGTAATGATTTAAGATGGAACTTCGTGATTACATAATTGCGAGAGCTTGGAACTCCGGGAAAGAAAGATGAGCACTTGAAACCAAGAATATGTACGATGAACCACTCCGGATTAAGGAATTGAATCATTTGGATGAAACAAGAATAAGAATTACATTGTGCTTATCCTTCACCAATTAAATTGATGACAATCAACGGATTTGGCACACTACTTATTCTCGTAGCAAGGATTAAGAGAGATATAACATAAACTTGGGAAGGTCCTTAATGAACCACCGGTAGGATTGGAACATTGAATAAATTGATACGATAACAAAGGAAGAGAAATCTTGAATGAACCATCATAAGAATTTGAAATGAACGAAGAAAAGATAAAGAAAAACACCGGGAAGAATTAGCAAATGAATGAAGATGCTTGAGAGAATTTATATATAAGAGAACGAAGAGATCATGCACTGATTAGAGGATATTTGATCGATGCACCGGTAAAATTAGAAGGATGAGAGCTGAAATCTAGAATGAATAATCCCGAAATGATGGCCGTCGGAGAATCAAACTGAAAATACTCTGAATTACTCCAGATGGATGAAAAGAATTCTCACAATCGAAAATAATTATGAGAGGATGGCAACGAGCTAGCACCATGAATATTGAAGAGAATGGAGCAAGATTGCGAGAAAAATCTTCTTCGGTCTTCAAAAGCAGAGAATGACAACGAGAGACAACACCATGAATTATTGAGACACTCTGGAATAGGGAAGAATAGAAAAGTTGAACCAATGATGAAAAGAATTTGAAAGCTCTCGGAGAAATACATATGACTGATGATGAATCATTCTTACGTCAATCTTCGAAAACAATTTGAGAATACCTCCGAGAAAATAAGAAGAGTCAGGTAAGATCCTAGGAAAAGACCTGTGGGTTAGAGCCCACAAAAAAGAAACACCGTTGAAATGATTTAAAAGAGAGAATTGCGCCGGTTGAATTAAATGAATTGAATGAGATAACAACCACGAAATAGGTTGAACTGATCTTGAATGAAAAGACAAGCCTTCTGAGATATCTTGAGCACTCCGGGACAATAGAATAGCGAGAGGTGAACTATTATGAGGTGCACCGGCATAGAAAAACATTTGAAACAAGGAAAGGATATGGTCAACACGAAAAGCTTGAATTGAATCCACCGAAGAAGAAAGAAAACCGAGAATGATGAGCTTGAAGCTCCATTAGAATCTTCATGAGAATCGCGGGATAAGAACATTGACAGAAAAGGAATGAAGAGGCCTCGCATCAATAAGATGGATACTCGATTAAGAAATCTGAATCTTTGGAGAAAAACAAAGGGAGGGAGGGTGGGAAAAACAAACAAAACTTGGGATGGATGAAACGAACAACGTTGAGAAAGCTGAGATTGAATGTTGCAGATGTTGAAAATGAACGGATCCGCTTGAAGAGAAAACACACTGGTTGAACAGGATTTACATGACAATCTCGATTATCAAGAAAGATTAGTATTCCCATAGGAATATGAGAACAACATTAGAGAAGGTATGGAATCAACATTTGACTTTGAAGCAACTCAAATACCACAACTCAAAACAAAACAAAGGATTGGCTTGCAAAATAAGCCGGAACAAACATATGATAGAGATTTCGTCCAAAGTTTTAGTGGTGGGGCCTACACAGGCTCGATCGTACAACACCATCATGTACAAGGCAGTGCACATGACATACGAAGCGTCCCCGAGTCAGCATAGCCAAGGACTCTTTAAGACACAACGAGACCACTGTAAAACCAACCGTGGATAGGCGGACCACCAGACGTCGAACCCCAATTTCATATAATACATCTGTCGGAAAGGTATCCCAGACGTCTACCTCAACCTTCGAAAAGCATCCATTATACGAGTTATGGCAATACTCCCGAACTCCCGCCCCAGTATTGGGTGGCGTCGAGGTTATCTCACCAACAACTGCATAAAAGAGATTTTCGATGTCGGCGAAACTAAACTCAGGTATTCCAGAACTGCAACGATAAAATTGTGACGACAACACCTCGGAGGTCAACTCCCCGAGACACTGCCACAACCCCTAAATGTCAGGAGGCACCGAGAACAATGTTCTCGTGACAAAACCATCAGAACGATTCCAAGATACCCGCGTGATCCTAAAATTTTTTTAGTGAAATTTGAGAAGAGAAGAGGCAAAACTCTATGTCAGGATGCCCTACTAGAGAGATGAAGGGACTGGGGAGTAAAAAGAATTCCTAACTCTCCGACATATATAATCCTAAATGCCTCAAAACATTTTTCTAGACTTAACAACGCCAACGATTCGATCAAGCAGGGGGCTCCTAAGGTCGGGGAAGGCTCTGATACCAACTTGTCACGCCCTCGATGCGGCTATATCTCCCACTTGTCGAAGCACGACTTAGAGGCATAACCGCATTGAAAGCAATGTCGCAAGTGAGGTAATCTTCACACAACCCATGTAATACATAAAGGAAAAAGATAAATAGTTGGCTTACAATCGCCACTTCACACAATTACATGAATAAAGCATTACAACATCCAAATACAATCAAGGCTCGAGTACGGAGCCAAAATAAAAGAAACTACCCCAAATGCTACATGGATCCCCGATCGTCCCGACTGGGCTCCACTACTGATCAAGTAGAACGAAATAACACAAAGGACAAGATCTTCATCGAGCTCCTCCTGGAGCTTGGTTGAGTCACCTGCACGATTGAACGGCACCTGCAAACTGGTTTTGGAAGTTTCTGTGAGTCACGGGGACTCAGCAATCTCGCACCCTCGCGATCAAGACTATTTAAGCTTATAGGTAGGGTAAAAGGTATGATGTGGAGCTGCAGCAAGCGACTAGCATATATGGTGGCTAACATATTCGCAAAAGAGAGCGAGAAGAGAAGGCAAAAGCACGGTCGAACAACTATGATCAAGAAGTGATCCTAGAACAACCTACGTCAAGCATTACTCCAACACCGTGTTCACTTCCCGGACTCCGCCGAGAAGAGACCATCATGGTTACACACGCGGTTGATGCATTTTAATTAAGATAATCTTTAGGTTTTCTACAACTAGACATTAACAAATTCCCATCTGCCCATAACCGCGGGCACAGTTTTCGAAAGTTCAAATCCTTGCAGGGGTGTCCCAACTTAGCCCATCACAAGCTCTCACGGTCAACGAAGGATATTCCTTCTAGCGGGAAGACCCGATCAGGCTCGGAATCCCGGTTACAAGACATCCTCGACAATGGTAAAAAAAGTCCAGCAAGACCACCCGCTGTGCCGACAAATCCCGATAGGAGCTGCACATATCTCGTTCTCAGGGCACACCGGATAAGCTAAGCGTACGGGAGCCAACGTAACCCAAGTTGCCAAGGGACAGCCCCGCACGGTGCTCTGGGTTGGACCAACACTTAGAGAAGCACTGGCCCGGGGGTTTAAAATAAAGATGACCCTTGGGCTGGCCGACCCAAGGGAAAGAAAAGGCTAGGTGGCGAATGGTAAAACCAAGGTTGGGCCTTGCTGGAGGAGTTTTATTCAAGGCGAACTGTCAAGGGGTTCCCATTATAACCCAACCGCCTAAGGAACGCAAAAATCCGGGAACATAACACCGATATGACAGAAACTAGGGCGGCAAGAGTGGAACAAAACACAAGGCATAAGGCCGAGCCTACCACCCTTTACCAAGTATATAGATGCATTAATTAGATAAGAGATATTGTGATATCCCAACAAGTAAACATGTTCCAATAAGGAACAACATCTCCATGCTCCAACAAGGAAACAAACTTCAATCTTCACCTGCAACTAACAACGCTATAAGAGGGGCTGAGCAAAGCGGTAACATAGCCAGACAATATGGGAGGCATGATAAGTAAGTGGTAGGTATCGCAGCATAGGTATAGCAAAAGAGCGAGCATCTAGCAAGCAAAGATAGAAGTGATTTCGAGGGTATGGTCATCTTGCCTGAAATCCCGCAAGGAAGAAGAACGAGTCCATGAAGAAGGAAAACGAACGTAGTCAAACGGGTCCTCACAAACGCGACGTTATCGGAACCAACCCGAAGAAGCAACACCAGAAAGAAGCACACAACATAGTAAACAACCAACACACGAACATGGTATGATATGCGGGATGCGGTATGTGATGCATATGCATGATTTGCAAAGGAATGATTGAACCTGGCCTCAACATGGAAATCCAAGAGTGCCACTGGAAAGGTGAGATGATTTCGGTTGAAATCGATATAAAGATCACTGGAATCGGATGCACGGTTTGGAAATGGCAAGCAAAACAAATATGGCACCGGTCTGCGATTAACAGGAAGTAGCCATCTAAATGCATCAAGATGAATATGCTACGACACTCAAACATGGCAAAAAAATACATGCCAGGGATCCACTCAAGATGGTTCACAAAAGATGAACAATGATCTATGGCTAATTCACTCATTAACAGGTTCAGACAAGCATGGCAAAAGTGCAAATGATAACAGGATTTAGACTTTGTGAAATTAACACAGGTCTGGAATTTATCATCAGGAAGCACATTTTAGAGAATAAAAACTACATGCTACAGGAACATATCATGGCAAAGCAAGGCATGGCATGAAGCTACTCAAAGCACTTAACAAAAGTCCCTTAGTGACCTTGAGCCAAAAGGGATCACAAAATACAATTGCAAGCATGTGAACATAGCTAAAACATAAACAGATTCAGACTTAGTGAAAAACTGGAGCATGCAAATCAGTTAACGAGTAGGCATGTTTACGACCTCGATGCACTCACTACAGAGCATGGCATGACAAACTAAGCATACACTCATCAAGAAGACATGGCATAGGAGCTATACATGGCAAGAACAACATCATAGCATGCACGGATCAATAGCAACATCCTCGGCAAAATCGCTAAACATGTCAATAATCTGCCAGGATCACTTAATAGCAAAAGAAGAGCTCGATTGACTCAAGCTAGGGTGCTCCATAATTGCAAACAAAGACATGGATGGATAGAGCACAACAATGTTAACAAAACATCCTCACTGATCATCCTCAAAAGAGGCACGGATCACTAGCAAACAACGTGAACATATGGCATAAAAGCAAAAATAGGACAAGGACTTGGTGAAATTCTAAGTCCCTGAAATCAGCATTACCGATTACGCTACTGTGCAAGCTTGTGCTAGTAACCACAAAGATCACAAAAATACATGGCAAGCACAACTGTATAGATAGCATGGCAAATAACAAAACACATGTAGAGCTCAGCATCATAGCATGCACACATTAATCATGGCAAAAATGAAAAAAGGCCATTTGCTGAAACAGATCTGACAAATTCATCACATAGCCCTCTTCCAACAGCATTTCGGGCATCAAGATGAGCTCAAATGAAAATGATGCAATGAGATGAAATGATGTACTCATCGAGACGACCATTTTGATATGCTACAAGCTCAAAACGGAGCCATGGATGATGAGTTATGATGCGATGAAAATGCCCAAAAATTACTGCGATTAGGGCAAAAAGTCAACCCTAGTTCATCCAGATCTGGATCTGGGGCACGTGGATCGAGATGGCGGCGGATCTCGCTGGAACAGTGGCTGCCGGCACCTTGAGTTTGCCGAAGAAGAGGGGCCGGCGAGGGGGAGGTGCGCCGGCGACGAGGGAGGCCGGACGGCGGGTCGGCGGCGAGGAGGCGCAGTGGCGGTGGGGCGGCATGCGGTGGAGGCGGCGACCGGCGGCGGTGACAAGGCGCATGGCACCGGCGGCGCGCGAGCAGAGAGGGGGTGCGGCGAGCAAGGCGGGGCGGCGGCGATGCACGCGACGGCGGGGAAGGAGCTGGGCGGCACGGCGTGGGTGGTGGCGCGAGGCACGGTTGGGCCCGGGTAGGCCGTGGGCCGGGCAGGCCGCGGCGGTGGGTGACGTGGCGGACGCGGATTCGTCCAGGGCGGCTGCGCGATCCCGTCCGGTCCGGGACGGACATGTCCGGCGGGCGAGAGGGGAATTTTTTAGGGTTTGCACCGCGAAATCGGGGGAGGAGGACTAATTTATAGGTAGAGGGAGCTAGGTGAGTCCAAATGAGGTGCGGTTTTCGGCCACGCGATCATGATCGAACGAACGATATGATGGAGGGGTTCAGGTGGGTTTTGGGCCACTTTGGAAGGGTGTTGGGCTGCAACACTCACGGGCCTTTTCGGTCCCTCGGTTAACCGTTGGAGTATCAAACGAAGTCCAAATGGCCCGAAACTTGACAGGCGGTCTACCGGTGGTAAACCAAGGCCGCATGACAAGTCTCGGTCCAACCCGAAAACGTTTAACACCCGCACAGGAAAAGAGGTAGAAAGGGACACTGGGTGACATAAGAGCGCCGGATTGCAAAACAGACAACGGGGAAAATGCTCGGATGCATGAGACGAACATGTATGCAAATGAAATGCACATGATGGCATGATATGCAATGCATGACACGCAAGCAAAGACAAGGCAAACAACAACGAATAACTGGAAGACACCTGGCACATCGGTCTCGGGGCGTTACAATGATATGGCCAGAGAACTGATTCTGCATGGGACGTGTTTTCGAAGATACGGACGACCGTGTTAACGGCCCAGTCCCGTCGGTCCTTTTCATGTAATGCCATGCCATTTTCTAATACATGATCTATGAAATACACACTCTCACTTTGTCTTCTCTGTGCGTTCAATCCCCTGAGAGGAATAAAATGCAGTTAGTTGTTTATCATTTACAACCTTGTATGGAGAAGTTGATCAGAGTTTGTTAAGTACTTACAAAATCACGCATCCAACAAGAGTGGCATAGAGCACGTTGAAGTTAAAGAAGAGATGTATGTCCTCGAAACTCACAATGATGGAACCAGCATCGTCTCGGAAATGATCTCTGTTGTAGTGGACTAGCAAATGGTGATGACCTTCTGACATTTGATCCATGCAATATTCATGTAACTCGCTGCAACTGGAGCTGCACTCATCAAAGTATTCGCCAACAAGAAATGGCTGGCCATGGACGTAATTGTGTGCTTCAAGTACATTTGCTTTTCTTTTAGCAAGCAACAATTCTACTTCTTCATCATCCATGACGTCAGAAATAATTTTACTCCCTGATTCGGACAAGTTGCTGCTAATATGGTTCTGGGCGATGAGTGCTTTAAGTAAGAGGCAATCGTTCTCTTTCCTGTTCACTTTCCTACTGCGCTTCCTCGTGGTCGTGGGTGTAGCCTTTTTGGCTAATTCCTTCTCGGTACTTAAAGCATTTCTGGCAGAACGTCTAGTTTCCTACACAGTAGACTGTCGAGCAGACGTTGAATCTTGGACAGACTTCTTAGCAGACTGTTTATCTATGCCGGACCGCTGAGCTGGCGGTGCTGCAGTGACGGACTACTGGGCTATAGGAGCAGAGGCATCGGACTGCTGACCATGCGTTGAAGCTATGTTGGGTTTCTACGCAGGTGTTGCCATCTTGCCGGTGTGCTGAGGAGGCTGTGCCAACACTTTGGTTTGCTGAGCAGGAAGTGCTGACGCATTGGTATGCTGATCACTCGCCTGCGGACCGACGGACTGATGAGTAGTCGGTTATGGACCTACAGACTGCTTAGCAGGCGGTTCCGAAGCATCAGACTGCTTCACAGTCCGTTTAACCAGGTTGGCCTGCTGAGCATATGCTGCAGCTGGGTCTCCCCTTGCTGCTTCAGCGGCCGGCATCTGAACCGGTGGTGCGTAATCAGCAGTTGCACGCCTCGCCTCTGGCTTCTTTGGGGCGGAGGATGACATGGCATGTATGCCAAAAAGTCCGTCCGGCTGATCACAGGTTGATGCATCAGCCCGCAAGAGCTTCTCTGGCAAGGAGAGCATCACAGATTGAGGGGCGACAGTGGTTGCTCTTGGCGGGGCTTCATGAATCTCATCTATGAACTCTATTTCCTTTCGTGGCCACTTGATTTGATGTAACAGTGTTTCTCCCAAGGTCGTTTGCTCATCGAAGTCTCCTAGGACATTATTTAGGGCAAATTCATTAAATCCGGGCTTTACTTCAGTCACGTGGCACTTCACACAGTCTGGCTTCAATGGCACATTGTCCAAGAAGAGGCCATCTTCCAAGTAGGGTGGGCAAACCTAGGCTGTTGCACATTTTAATGTACCTTCATAATGTGTAAGCACGCCGCTCAGCCTGTCTTCCATTCCAGATAGATCAGATATAGCATCATCACGAGCAGCTGCAGTCTCAGTGTCGCTGGGGTCAGATGATGCACAGCTACTCTAGTACAGTGTGTCACACAATAAGCAACATCATCCATGCCCGCCTCCCCTCCCATCTGCTGGCTATCTGTCAGTGTTAGAGTCTTCTTCACCATCATCATTGACACCTCAACATCCTTTCAAACAACCGGATAACAACTTCTCAAACAATGCATTCTGCTTCATTTCACTCCTCGCTTTTTTCATGCTGAGCCTCTCTTCTTTGCTGAGTGTGAAAGCCCTCTTGTGCGGGACATTAACACCTATACCCCTTGCATGGCCAGGGGGCTCTTTTGTGTCCAAAGAAATGGACAGAATGTCACATGGCCCTGAGTTCCTATAGAACCTTCCAGGGATCTTGGAAGCCTCTACCATCACTTCATACAATTTGGCATCACGTGCATTTTCAAAGTAATAAGTTCCATCATCACGCCTCTTTGCACCTGCCCGCAAGTAGTCTCTAGCACATTCGCCCTTGATTTCACTAAAGGCTGGACTGCCACCCGCCGCTACTGCTTCGTTGTCCTCCCGTTCCCATATCAGTTTCATGCCATAGTATCCTGCCACACCCATACGGTGGGGGTGTATGTTTTTCTTCTGAAGTTCAAATTTCTTAAAACTCTTCGCAACAAACTCTGGAGTTGCCCTGACACTTTTGAATTCTGCCAAGTCTGCCTTTGTAATTTGGGGGTATGCGGGGATTGGGTCCTTGCCATCACTCAAGTACTTCTCGTATAGCACGTGCTTCTAGTTTTTCCAACCATCCATAGCCTACTTCTGTGTAGCGTGTTCCACCTGCATTCTCCATTGCTCTAGAATGTTGAAGTGATCCATGATCTCCCGGACTATCCTTCGCCGTGTTTCTGTGTCGGCCTTCCGAAACCCCGACATATTAATGTTGAGCCTTGCTGTCGGTGTACAAAAGTAGGGGCTCTTCTTTTGACCCCTTTACTTGTTCACGGGCAGTCAAAGCCGCGCGCCACAGACACACTTAGTAGAGCATAGGAGGGGAGCCGGAGAGAATCCAAAACGCAAGACAACCAAGGCAACGCCAAGAACAGAAGCGCAGGAGAGCAAGAGGGCGAAGTGGACTCCCTCGGCAAGATCCTTGCCGAGGCAGCCTGTGTAGCCCCGGCAAGAGCCTTGCTGGGGCAACTTGCCCGATGCGAGCAGAGCAAGCCACCCTTGAGACCATAGGCTCCAACCCAACCAACTACATTGCAACCAAGGCTTGGGAGGTGCCTCTGTGGTAGCATGCAATCATAAACGTGTGAGATCAGATGAGGACCAGAAGACAGCGACCCTCGGCGGGATCCTAGCCGAGGAAATCCACAAGACACGACTGCAACGCCACAACAACACCCTTGCCGGGCCCCCAGCAAGACCCTTGCTGAGGGCATCAACAAGGCCACTGCCAGGCCCGCGCCAGCCAAGACTCCACCACCGTCCCCAAGCAGCTGCTAGCTCAACCAGCTGGGCAGGCACCTGTGTGGTGACGGGCGGCCTCTACACCGACTCAGCAAGCACCTGTGGGGCAGCATGCGACCCTTCATGAAGGCTCCACCACCATGCCAGCCCGGCAGCCAGCCAACATGGCGCCACGATGCCTCATCAGCTCGGACATGAGTCGAGGCTAGGCGAGGCAGCGACAGCTGGGATGTGCTTCCTTGGCGAACCCGATAAAGCAAGGAGGGAACGTCGCCAGCGCATTAAATGCATTTGTCCGACAATCCCAAAGGATAGGCTTGTCAACTGTAGACCTTTCCACCTCCTGTGTGCCATTGTGGCAACCCCTTTTTCCTACAAAAGGAGGCCCGAGGTGACCAGGAGAGGGATTCGGCTCTTTCGGGCAAGTTGCACCCCGTAGCTAGCTCAACAACACAAAAACACTCAAATACATCCACCAAAGCACGATTAGGGTATTACGCATCTTCGCGGCCCGAACCTGGGTAAACCATCCGTGTGCTTCATGTCAGACCCGCTCTTCACACAACCTCGCACCAACCAACCGTAGAAGGGATCCCAGTGACCCCATAGGTGTCGTTTCCACCGATATCTCTGGCACGCCAGGTAGTTGGGCGCAGTTGTGAAAATATGGTCTGGCAGTTAGCCTAGAGGTTCTTGATCATCATGGCTCCAAGAAGAAGGCGGCCACGGCAGTCGGTTCGTCGGGAGCCGGGCGGCCCGTACCGGTGCGGGCGAGCAGCGGGCCTGTCGCGGATAGGACCCGAGGCGCGACCCGCGAGCACCAACATCGCTCTGGCAGTCAAAGCCTGGCGAGCAGCGTCGTTCGTGCGCAAGGCGACCAGCCTCACACGGGAAATCCAGAGATGGAGCTGGACCCCCCACAGGCGGCTCGGGACCCTCCGGGGGTGTCGCCGTACCACCCACGGGCGGCGGGGCGACCTCCAAGATGCCCACTCCGGCGCCCATAGCGTGCTTTTCACAGGTTGTGCGGGACGAGCAACGTCACCATGCCGGTGACCCTGGACACCGCCATTGGGAGATTCATGTGCGCCATTTGCGGGGCGAAGGAGGTCAGCATGCCCACCAAAGTGCTGGTGGAGATGGCACACAGACTTCGGGCCGTGACAGAGCTCCTTCTAACATGGTTATAAGTCGAAGCGCGCCACGGTCCACATAGCTTTCGCCGCCACCCACGCCAGCAGAAGCTTTGGCACGTGCGCAGCTGCTCCTCGACTTCCCTCCTTCTGCGGAGAAGCTCGACGAGTGGAGAGCCACTATCCGGAGCCTCGTCAGCGTCACCAACAAAGACGAGCCACGACCGGCGGGTCCCTCAGGTCGGCGCTCCATCGAGCCACTGCACGCCAACGGTGGAGGGGCCGGAGGCGCTGCGGCCACGGTGCACTCTCCTCCTCCACGCCAGCAACCGCGGATGTCGGTCCATCATGATGACGCGTGTGATAACATTTCCATAGCATCGTTCGACCCACAGACCCACCGTGACCAACACCAGGTTCTTCGGGAGCGAGCCCATGAAGACGCTCGGACCACCATCGAGCGCCGGCGCGATACGCGCCACTAGTCAGATAGGCGGGCGGGGCCCTCTATGGAACACCCAGCACCGGGAGGCTCCGGCGGCCTACCTTACGAGGTGGGTTGCCCAGCCTTTACCCATGAGCTGCGGCAGTTCCACCGGCCATCCCACCGCACGTTCAAGACCGACGTCGGCGAGAAGTATAATGGAAAGACCCATCCGTCAGAGCTCCTCAGCATCTACACCATCGCGATGCAAGTCGCTAGAGCTCGTGATGACAAGGTGCTTGCCAACTACTTCCCATTGGCCCTGAAACCCAATGTCATGTCTTGGTTGATGCACTTGCCCGCGGATTCCATTTCTTCCTTGTTGGACCTGTGTCATGAGTTCGTTGGTGCCTTCACCGAAGGCGACCAAGCTCATGGCCAGGAGAGTGATTTGCATATCATTCCCTAGAAGGAAGGTGAAAACCTGCGCAAGTATATATAGAGGTTCAGTTGAGTGCAATACAACATCCCAGATGTTCATCTTGCCACCGTGATCAGCACATTCCATCAGAATGTGCGCAACCACAAGATGTGTGAAGAGCTGGCAATGAACAAGGTCAAGGATGTGGCCGAACTTTATGTTCTGGCTGATAGATGCGCCCAGGATGAAGAGGGAAGGAAGTACCCCAACAAAGACGCCAGTGCGGAAACCGACTCTACCGACGAGGACACCGCCGCCCTGACGAAGAAGGGTCAGCGTCGCAACAGGAAACGCAAGGGCAAGGCCGTGCTTGCCATCGAGGGATCCGACGACACCAGCGCCACCTAGAAGGCCAAGGCGGATGACCCTAGCAAGGAGATTGCCAGGTGCACCGCTTGTCGGGCCTTGCAGCTTCCCACAAGCCAGGGGGCTCCGACAAGCAGTATTGCAAGATCCACTGCACCAAGGGCCACGACCTCCAGAACTGCCGACAAGTTGAGCTGCTTGCTAAAAAGAAAAAAGCCAAATATGAGAGGCGGGACAAGGAGAAGGGTCAGGATGGTGCTGAAGGGTCCGGCAAGAAGCGTGGCGGCCAAGGGAGCCGCCGCGGCAAGGACAATCAGCAAGAGAGGCCTGCTTGGGGCCACGACAAGAAGCAGGAAGATGACGATCATGACGAGGACGATGAGTCCGGCGAGCATGACTTCCAGAAGGCTACATAGGCCATGTGCGTTGATGGTGGCGCCTCGCTGCATACTTCTCACTGCCAGCTCAAGCAGTCGGCGTGTGAGATCACAGCAGCAGAGCCGTCGTTCGACGCTCAGAAGCCGCTGAAGTGGTCCAGCACGCCCATCATCTATGACGCGGAGGACCACCCTGATCACACAAATCCGGTCGGGTGTTTGTCGTTGTTGGTTTCACCAATGATACGCAACCTCAAGGTGAACAAGATGCTGGTTGATGACGGGGCCGGTCTGAACTTGTTCTCACCCGTTTTGATCAAAGGGCTGCCAATTCCTGATGGAGACCTTGAGGAAACGGGCACGTTTCAAGGGGTCAACCCGGGAAGGTGCCAGCTGAAGGGGAAGGCCACGCTGCCTGTGACGTTTGGAGGCGAGCTGAACTACAGGACGGAGAAGATTGTCTTCGATGTAGCCGAGATTGCCTTGCCCTACAATGGGATTCTCAGCCACCCGACACTATCCAAGTTCATGGCAGCATCACATTACACCTACAACACACTGAAGATGCCTGGACTGATGACCATCGTCACCGTTCCTTGCAACAAGAAGGATGCGTTGATCTGCGCTGACCAGCTCTACCGAGAAGCAGTTGCAGCAACTGCCGCCAAGGCACTTGCTCCTGTCACTGAAACCCCGGGAGATAAGAAGAAGACCGGCAAGACATCTCGCACCGACTCCAGCAGGCGCACCTCTCTGGAGTGTTGTGCTACCGTCGAGGATGTGCCAGAGAGCTTCACCAGCAAGAGCAAGAAACCCAGAGCTCCACCACTAGAGACCAAGAGGGTGTCCATCAAGGAGGATGGCACGAGAGGGGCTTTCACCATAAGCTCCACCCTCGATAGCAAATAGGAAAGCACGCTCGTCACTTTCCTCTGGGCGAATGTCGATGTGTTTGCGTGCCAAGCATCCGACATCTCCGGCGTTCCCAGGGAAGTGATTGAGCACCATCTTGCTGTCTGTCCCCATGCGTGACCCATCAAGCAGAAGGTCAGGAAGCAAGCTTTGGAATGCCAAGCTTTGGGACGGAAATTGGAAGCGGCAGGCTTGGTGAGAGGAGTGCCCCATCCAACGTCATTGGCCAATACGGTGGTGGTGTGCAAGGCGAATGGGAAGTGGAGGTTGTGCATCGATTACACAAATATCAATATGGCTTGTCCTAAGGACCCCTTCCCATTGCCACGAGTTGACCAGATTGTTGAATCCCCGGCCGGGTGCAATCTGTTATTGTTCCTCGACGCCTAATCAGGCTACCACCAGATCTTCATGGCAAAGGAAGACAAAGAGAAGACAACATTCATCGCACTGTGTGGTTTGTATTGCTTTTTATGGATGCCTTTCGGGTTGAAGAGTGGTGGCTCGACATTCGCAAGGGCGGTCCAAATTGGTTTTGAGCCCCATCTATATAGAAATATGGAAGCTTATATGGATGACATAGTGGTCAAAAACAAGGACAAGGCAACCCTTGTACAAGACTTAGAAGAGGCATTTGCCAACCTACGCAAGATCAACCTCAAGCTGAACCCTGAGAAGTGTGTCTTCGGCGTTCCGTCTAGCAAACTTCACGGGTTCTTTGTGTCGCAGCGTGGGATCGAGGCAAACCCGGACAAAATCAAGGCTATCGAGCAGATTGAGGCACCCAAGCGTATCAAGGATGTGCGTCGGCTGACTGGCTGCGTTGCCGCCATGAGCAGATTCATCTCCAACTCCGCTGAGCGTGCCCATCCTTTTTTCAAGGTGTTGAAGAAGGCGGGCCTAATGGAGTGGACCCCAGAGGCCGAGGCACCGTTGCAGGATCTGAAGAAATACCATTCCTCTACACCAATACTGGTTGCGCCTAAACCACAATAGCCATTGCTGCTGTATCTGGCAGCGACAAATCAAGTGGTCAGTGTCACACTAGTGGTGTAGAGGGAGGTTGGTAAAGAGGAAGTGGCGATAGCGGGACTGGCGGATGGCAAGGCAGGGGTCCCCCCGGCAGGGCCTGATGCCGGCAAGGCAAGGCCCTAGGTGGAGTCTGACGCCACAAGGACAGGCCCCATGCAGTCGAATGAGGTGGTGCAGAAGAAGAAGATGATGCAGCACCCGGTTTACTTTGTCAGCTCCTTCCTGCAGGGGGCTAGGTTAAGGTACTATGGTGTGCATAAATTGCTCTTTGGCCTCCTTATGGCCTTGAGGAAGCCGCATCACTACTTCCAGGCACATGAAATCACCGTCGTCACCCGCCCCCCGTTACAACAGATACTGCACAACCCAGAAGCAACCGGAAGGATTGTGGAGTGGGCCTTGGAGCTTTCGAGCTTTGGCTTGAAGTTTGAAAGTACTTCGACAATCCAGGGTAGAGTCTTGGCAGAGTTCATTGCAGAATGGACCTCAACGCCTGATGAGGAAATGCAGGAGACCACCCTCCCCGGCAAGGAAGCAAGTCGCAACTGGATCATGTACTTTGATGGGGCTTTCTCGCTGCAAGGCGCCGATGCTGGTGTACTGCTCGTCGCACCCACTGGAGAGCACCTCAAGTATGTAATCCAGATAAACTTTCCCAAGGAGATGTCCACCAACAACACTGCTGAGTACGAGGGGTTGCTTGACGGCCTAAGGATCACGGCGGACCTCGGGGTCAAGAAGCTCATCGTCAGAGGTGATTCACAACTTGTCGTAGGACAAGTTAAAAAAGTTAATCAAAGCCCGTTGATGGAGGCCTACGTAGATGAGGTGAGGAAGCTGGAGGAGCGCTTTGACGGTATACATGCGAAGCATGTACCTTGAGAGGAGAATGACATTGCCGATTACCTTTCGAAGCGCGCTGCATTCAAGCTACCTATGGAACAAGCAACTTTTTTTCCTTCGGTTAACTCAACCATCCGTCGAAATATCAACAGAGCAGAACAAACGGAGGAAATCAGGCCTTGGCAAGTACATTGCCGCTGAGCCCCCAGGGGACGACGGCGAGGGTGTTGCCGCGGATGCTGAGCCTGCCGAGTAGCGACTGACTCCGTCGGGCCATCAAGCCCTGGCCGTAGAGACGGCCGCTCCCGTGGCATAAGAAATGCCTTTGGTCCTTGCCATCGAGCCATAGGCTCCGGCATGGGCATAGCATACCATCTAATTCCTCCAAACAGGGGAGCTTCCTGAGGAGTAGGAAGAAGCGTAGAAAGTAGCCCATCGGTCTGCCATGTATCAGTTCGTCGATGACGTCCTGTACAGAAAGAGACCGAATGGTGTGAAATTGAAGTGCATTCCTCGGGAGGAAGGACTGGAGCTGTTGGAAGAGATACACGGAGGCAGATGTGGCTCCCACATAGGGTCGAGGGCCCTTGCCGGCAAGGAATTCCTGCAAGGTTTCTTCTGGCCCACTGCCCTCTAGGATGCAACGGTACATGTAACCAAGTGTGAAGCATGTCAGTTCCATTCAAAGAAGCTTCATCAACCAGCTCAAGCCCTTCAAACAATTCCCCTTTCCTGGCCATTCTCGGTTTGGGGGCTCGACATCCTGGGCCCTTTCCCCTGCGCTGTCGGGGGCTTTGAGTACTTGCATGTTGCGATCGACAAGTTCACAAAGTGGCCAGAGGTAGAAGCAGTGACGAAGGTGACATCACAGTCAGCCGTCAAGTTCTTCAAGGGGCTAGTGTGTCGTTTTGGTGTGCCAAACAGAGTCATCACCGACAACGGCACGCAGTTCACAAGCCACACCTTCATGCAATACACCCGAGACCTCGGCAGCAGGGTCTGTTTCGCTTCCGTGGCACACCCACGGAGAAACGACCAGGCGGAGAGGGAAAATGCTAAAGTATTGCGAGGACTGAGGACAAAGACTTTTGACTGGCTGCACAAGAGCGGAAAGCGCTGGATTGATGAGTTGTTGGCGGTTCTTTGGTCAATCAGAACGACACCAAATCGAGCCACCGGCCAGACACCCTTTGCCCTCATATACGGGGCAGAAGCAGTTCTCCCCACCGAACTCATATACGGGTAACCTCGAGCGCTCGCTTATGATGAGCATGAGAAAGAGCAATTGCGACAAGATGATGCAACACTCCTTGAGGAATATCCTCTTCGGGCGGCTGTGAGAGAAGCACGCTACCAGCAAGCCTTGCGCCGCTACCATAGCCGCAAGGTTCATGCCCAAAGCCTTGAGGAAGGCGACCTTGTTCTTCTTCGCGTTTAGTCGGCTAAGAATTCCAACAAGTTGACGCCGAAGTGGAAAGGCCCTTATCGGGTAATACAAGTCACTAGGCCTGGTACAGTCCTCCTGGAGACCGAAGATGTTGTTCTAGTGAGCAACACCGGGAACATTGAACATCTTCGCAAGTTTTACCCATAAGGCGCGGTTGCCGCCCCCCCCCCCCCCCCCCCCCCCCCCCCCCCGGCAACCCACCTTTTGTACAAGCCTTCCTGGCAAGGCATGCAACCCTTTGTACAAAGCGTGGCGTAGACCCTCAGGATAAATAAATGAAGCGCTGGCGCCCTAAGTTTTAGCATGCATGCTAGGTTAAGTCTCTCCCTCGGTTAGCGTTGATAGTGCATAGCGGCGACGTACCCCTAGCCTAGAGGTCGAGTGTGCGTCTTTCTGTCTCATTTGGTTCGAGGGCACGTGGACACTTCTGCTGAGATGCTTGGGAGAAAGAAAACCGACCAACGCTCCGGCCCCGCCAAGCCAAGACTGCTGGGGGCTGAAGACACAAGGATCTAACCATGGCAAGCCAAAGTTTCCGAGGGCTGCGGATTCAGATAAGTCCTTCATCCCCTATTGTGCATTTCCATATAGAACTGGGACAAATGAAATGTCATTTTGCTCCAAGACCACCGTGCTTCCCTGTTTTTGGTACACAAGTCCCTGGGACAGAACCGGGTCATAGACGCGGTGGCAAGGAAATAAACGAAGGGCCTAACTCTACTTTGCCCCTGCCTCTGCCAAAAGCATGAGAATGGTCAACTGATGTCAAGGGACGGGAAAGCCTGTTGCTGGGCGACAATGTTTCTCTTAAATATAACAAGGATTCGTTCCATGGCATGGGCCTCGCTCACGCACAGAGAACCATAGCGGTACATTTCATGCGGAATTAAAAAGTGAGCAAGGGGATTACAAATTTTAAATCTAACAAGTGCCCGCAGGCTTACAAACTAAAAAGAGATAAGATGCCCATAATACCTTTCTTTCCCCCTCCTCAGAAGGTGGAACAAGATGGCAGGAGGTCAAAAAGAGCGCCTAGGCGAGGTGCGAGGAGCAGAAGGCACCAAGAGAACGTCCCGATGCCGGGAGGGGAGCTGGAAGATGAGGCAGCGGGCCGGCAATATGCGATGAAGGCATCATTATCCGCGTACTCCGACTTGACGGCCGCCACCCGCCTTCTTCGCCTTCTTCGGCCCTCCTACGCCAGCCGCCCAAGGATACAACGGGTAGCGCCCCGATGCAGAGCTTGACGAGGAAGGCCCTTGGCAGGCCACACGATGTAGGGCGGAGCGAGGTGGTCAGTCGGAGACGAGGTCGACGTGACCCCTCTTAACGCTCTCGTCGTCGCTGTCGCTATCCTCCTCATCACTCCCGCTTGAAGAGGAGTCTTCATCGTCGGAGGAGCACTCCACGCAGCACTTCAGGCGAGTTCCAAGATCTCCAAAGACCTTGACGGAGAGCAGGACGCCCTCCATTAACTTGAAGTAGAGGACAAGCCCCGCCGCCAGGCTGTGGATGCGATTGAACGCCTTCCATCCACGACGGAGGTACATGGCGTGAGGAGCGGGGAAGTCGACGTCGACCCACGTGCCGTCGTTCCCGCAACCCCTCATGTGCAACCAGAGGGTCTGGGGTGGATTGAGCTCCATCTCCCGAGCAAATGGGGTAGGGATACGGAGGCGGCGACGCGGTGGCCAGCGCACCCTGATGAAGAACTCACGGGGATGGTCCCCGACGTGGCCCTCCATCGGAGGAAGCATCGCTGGCGGAGGCAATGCCGATGCGCCGCCTAGTCCCCCTCTCCCCCAAGCGTCATGGAGACCTCGGTCTCGCCCCCTCCCCCTTCCTCTCATGGCCCGCTCTGCCGCCATGAGCTCATGGGAAGGAGGGACGCGCTGAGGAGCAGCAACCCTCGCTGCCACCGTCAAAGGGCCGACGCCTCCTCTCACCATGGCTGATGGGAGAAAGTAGCCGAAGTGAATGGAGGATGCATGCTGGGAGAATGTGGGATGACATCCCCCTCCCCCTCCTTATAAAGGGGCGAGGTCAAGGCTCGGCTGCCCCACTCAACCAATCCAACCACCGGAGGCGCAGGGAATCAGGACCGACCCGCTGCCCCAATCAGCGACGGCCCGGTTTCCCGCCTCCACCGCCTGCCACCTGCATGGGGGACACGTGGCGAGTAAGAGGAATTGAGGGGACAGGTGAGGCGACTGTTTCCCACCCCGTGATCGTGGGGGACTAACGCCTTGAAGACCACGACCCAAGTCCACCAAAGTAAATGACCCGCGCCCCTGCGCCTCCCTCTTTTTATGGGGAAGGCGCGAGACGCCTCTTTACCAAGATGTGACGCATGCGTGTGGAAACCACCCAAGGCATGACCCCCACATCACTCACTATCCTCCACGTCGCGCTTTCAACGCAGGTCGTGGGGAAGCGTAGCGGATGAGAAGTTACTGCGATAAAATCCTCCCCACCTGCCCGCGCACCGTTCTGGGCCTAGCCAACACCACGGCGTGCTTATGTGTGGCCCAGGCCCGGGGGCTCCTGTCGGTGTACAAAAGTAGGGGCTCCTCTTTTGACCCCTTTACTTGTGCACAGGCAGTCAGAGCCACGCACCATGACCACACTTAGTATGGCAGAGGAGGGAAGCCGGAGAGAAGCCGAAACACGAGACAACCAAGGCAATGCCAAGACCAGAAGCGCAGGAGGGCAAGAAGGCCAGAAGACGGCGACCGTCGGTGGGATCCTAGCCGAGGAAATCCATAAGACCCCCGGCAAGACCCTTGCCAGGGACGACTGTAACGCCACATCACCACCCTTGCCGGGCCCCCAGCAAGACCCTTGCCGAGGGCATCAGCAGGGCCACTGCCAGGCCCGCCCCACCCAAGACTCCACCACTGTCCCCAAGCAGCTGCTAGCTCAACTAGCTGGGCAGGCACCTGTGTGGCGATGGGCAGCCTCTACACCGACTCATCAAGCACCTGCGTGGCGGCATGCAACCCTTCATGAAGGCTCCACCATCGCGCCAGCCCAGCAGCCAACGAAAATGTGGCGCCGTGATGCCTCATCAGCTCGGACGCGTGTCGAGGCCAGGCGAGGCGGCGACAGCTAGGACGTGCTTCCTTGGCGTCCCCGATAAAGAAAGGATGGCACTTCGGCAGCGCATTAAATGCGTTTGTCCGATGGTCCCAGAGGATAGGCTTGTCAACTATAGACCGTTCCACCTCCTGTGCGCCACTGTGGCAACCCATTTTCCTATAAAAGGAGGCCCGAGGCGACCAGGAGAGGGATTCGGCTCTTTTGGGCAACTTGCACCCCGTAGCTAGCTCAAGAACACAAGAAGACTCAAATACATCCACCAAAGCAGGATTAGGGTATTACGTATCTTCGCGGCCCGAACCTAGGTAAACGATCCGTGTGCTTCCTGTTAGACCCGCTCTTCGCACAACCTCGTGCCCGCCAACGGTAGAAGGGATCCCAGTGACCCCATAGGTGTCGTTTCCACCAACACTTGCCCTGCCAACAAATCCACGCACACTCCTAAACCTCATGCATGCTTTATCTGGTTTAGTTGGAACTCAGGACTTTAAATCAATCTCGGTTACTTCATATACACCTTTAGGTTGGTGTGTGGGCTTCCTTGGAGCGTTCCTCCGTGTCGTGATCGGAAGGGTAATTGTTGCACCTCTATCCCATTCAAGACTACTTGATCCCTCACAATCTGCTAAAGACCTAGGGTTGTCCAAATCAGATGAAGATACATGGCCTGAATGAGTGTTGTCGCTGCTACTCGGCATCTACAGAGAACACATGCGAAACTCGGGAAAGGAGGATAAGCATAAAACTAACAACTTGGTATCAAGATTTCTAAACATGCCATGCAATAATTTAGAAAATGTACAGCTAATTTGTTTAGTTTGTGTGACTCAGGCGCCCACGATCTATAAATAGGCAGTAACTTATCGAAACAAATACAACTTATATGTATTAAGGAAGGTTGATAATGAACATATATACGCTCTCCATTATTATATAGCCAATTTGGGAACATACAGAACGAAATTGGAAGAGGGATCGCGAGGAAATATGCCTCACCATAATGGAGAGTAGTAACTAACAGGCTTCTTAATGCAAACCTAGCCGATCCACAAGAGAGGCGAGGGTGGCTGGCGATCAAACGAAGACGGCGAGGCGCGGGCCGCCACGTGTTGGGAACGACACTGGAGGTAGGCTTGACGCCGAAGAGCGGGCACACGGCCGGGGATGTGCTGTGGATCTAGGGAGGGGGGAGCTGGCAAAGGAGATTGGGTGGACTAGTTGAGTGAAACGCGGGCATACGGTGGGGGGTGTTTGCGGCCTAGGTGAAAAGGGTGAAAAATATCCCTGGTCACCGCGCGCGTGGAAAGGCCTATGGAAACGGTAGCCTCTAAGCGCTCGTGTGCACAAACAGAATAATTTCATTTGGAATGAAGACATACTAATTTTGAAATGAAGACGTGAGTTCATCGCTTCTCAACTAAATTTCTCACACGTAGACCAATCACAATTTTACCACTGGTTTGATTTTCTAGCGCATTTCAGGTCTCGTGTGCTATATGTAAGACATTTTTTGGCATTTACCGTGCATGTTTGCATATAAATCAATTCCTAGCCAGACTGCATTTCCTATCGAAAGGGATTAGGATTGTCGTTCGATCTGGGAGCATCCAATGGTGTAGACATACGATCCATGGGGTTTGGGTTCTGGCCAATCATAACGCACAACTCAAATCGCACGCGCAGCGAGGGGGGCATCGTCCATGGTTTGGTAGGCACACGGCTTTCGTGTGTGAACTGTGTGCTATTTGAAAACATTTTTTTGGGAGGGGCTATTTGAGAACATGTACATGTGTTGTCGAAAGGGATGAGGATCGACGTTCGATCAAGGAGAATCCAACGGTGTAGACATAGGATCCGTGGGGTTTGGGTTCTGGCCAATTGGAACGCACGACTCAGAACACGCGCGTGGAAGAGGGGTGGGGGTGGTGCATCGGCCATGGTTTAGTGGACACATGGCTTTCATGAGTGAACCATGTACTCTTTGAAAACATTTATATTACCTAAAATCATATTTTTGTTCGATGAAAACATGAGTTCATCCTTTCGCCTCCAATTTTTTTCCATGGTAAGAAATCATGAGTATAGTGAAGAGTGTCATATACTAGTATCATGAATATACAGTACATATGATACTACCTTTAATTAATTATAGCGCATAGTATAATACATAGAGTATAGTATATCATATATATATATATATATCATATTTATTGCCATGCATGACACAAATTACATCGCATTTAACATGATACGATATCTACCTACTATATGTTACTCTAACCCTCTTTATATATATTTAATTCTTTGCCACATCAGCATATATACTTGCTATTTCCGAGTGCATGACATCGTCGGCTATGATACCACCACTATGGCCAGCCTTATATAGGGAGTATCGTATAGTACTATACATATATAGTATCATGCATACGATACTAGTGTATGATACTATGCACGTACCTTCATAGTGCGTATATAGTATCATAGAGTAGTACTAGCTCCCTCTGTAAATTAATATAAGAGTGTTTATATTACTAAATAGTGACCTAAACGCTCTTATATTATTTTACGGAGGGAGTATATATCATAGATGAACGTATTTATGGCCATGCATGACACAAAGTAGTATAGCATTTATTATATAATATATATATATATATGTTACGGTATCTACCTATGTTACTTCTTCTTTGCGACATCATCATATTTTCTATTCCCGGGTGCATGATACGGCTATGATACCCCCACTATGGCCACCCTAATTAGGCTGGTCGTAATATCGGAGTATCAAGTGGTATTATGCATGCCAACTAGACTTTTTGGATGATGTGGCACACAGTTAAATGATGAAAGAGAGGGTGTGTGGTATCATATCATGATACCGTATCATATTAAATGTTTTACTACTTTGTGTCATGCATGGTAATTAATAAGGAACCTAAGATACTAACTCGTGATACTATGCTTGCGCGCATTACGGAGGTATTGCCGATCATATAGTAGTATCATGCATATATACTACTTCCTTTCCGTTTTATAGGCCTATCTCAAAATTTTAGTTTGTCCATTTTATAAGGCTCAATTTGGTTGTTCCCCATCACATGTCCAGATTCCAAGGTGCATTAAATCATTGCATGCAATTATTAAGAGAAAGTGGACCAATGCATGTACTTTATATACGCATGCATGTATTGCAATTATTATATTGGAAAACATAAATTTTTGAGGAAAACAAAAGCATTAATTGGGTGTTCTTGCAAACTACAAAGGTATTGTACCACTCACCATCTACCTTGGTTGGTGAGATTTTTGAATTGAGCCCTATAAGGCTGGTTGTAATGGGGAGAGTATCATATATATATATATATACTAGTAGTATCATGCAGATATATATATATGATAGTATAGCTAGGATACTAGCTACTTCCGTAATGCATAGTATCATAAGTTAATATCTTAGGTTGCCTTACTAATCACACAAAGTAGTAGTGCAAAATTTAATATGACACGGTATCATGATGTTATACCACATCCTCTCGTGTGTGCCACATCATCCAGAAAGTCTAGTTGGCATGCATCATACCGCTTATGATAATACCATTACAACCAGCCTAGCTAAACCAGAAAGGAGGGAGTATGAGACTAGATAGCCATAATGGAGAGTAGTACACTGGTAACATACACATATCCCTAGACTATATATGTTACTACCTTCATAGTGGGTAGTAACATAAGTGTAGTGTGATGCAAAGCTTCATTTCTTAGGTTACAGACTTTATATTGCATTGGGACATGTGATGCTACAATAACTATCTAAGTTACTGAAACTATCTCTCTCCTCATTAACTTATTGCCACATAAGCAAGTTTGCTGAGTTGGAGTCCGTGTTACTGCTAAAGTTACTCCCGCTATGGATAGTCTGATACTAGCTAATCGTCTATGATATACTAGCTACCTCACTAAGAGCATGGTTAATAATACAGCCAAGGGTCGGCTATAAGAAGTTGACATGTCATATACCGCCAACCTCTTAGCGGGTATGTACAATAATAAGTTTTATATATGTACTAGTTTATCAATAGTTGGCCCACCTTACATCTTCACAATGTGCCTTGGCGGGTCTCCAATTGCAGCTGGCTTTACTAACAAAGAGCCCGCTAGTCTTCCCTTTCCTCGAACTAATAAGCACATATATATTATTCTATTCCTTATAGCCAGACTACCCATAGTGGGAGTAACATAGGTAGTAACATCACACATATCTAGATAAAATAGATGATGTGGCAAGGAATAAATGAAGAAATGGAGGAAAGTGGATATGTGTGATGTTACTACCTATGTTACTCCCCTTGTGGGTATAGTCTTACTATAGTATGATACTACCCATAATGGGAGTAACATAGGTAGTAACATCACATATATCTATATAAAGTAGATGATGTGGCAAGAAATAAATGAAGAAAGATAGGAAAGTAGTAACATAGCTAGTTACTAGTAGTATGAGTAACATCACATGTACATATCAAGGCAAGATATGTCTATAGCCTAATAAATGAAGTGTTGCATGTTACCAAACATATATGTTGCTCCCCACTCTAGAGGTAGTAACATAGACTAGTGTAACACATGGGCATGTTACTAGTCTATGTTACAACCCATTGTGGCTAGTCTGAGTAACATCACACATCTCAAGGCAAGATGAATCTATAGCCTAATAAATGGAGTGTTGCATGTTACTACACATATGTTACTCCCCACTATAGAGGTAGTAACATAGACTAGTAACATTCTATGTTATTACCTATTGTGGCTAGTCTTATGTCACTCTATTGTGTACTTACTTGCTCTAATAATGCATATTATCATAGAGTAGCTAGTATCATATGTAGTACTTTATTTATATTGTCATGCGTGACACATAGTAGAATAACATTTATTATGATATGGTTTCATGACATGATACTTAACCCTCTCTTTATTCATTTAATTAATTTTATGACAGCTCATCAAAATTGCCTAGTTGGCATGTATGATACTAGCTATGATACCCCCTAACTATCATTTGTGCGTCACTTTGTGATTTTTCCTGTGCTTTTTCGAGAGCGGGGAGAAGTTTCAAACATTTCGGCCGCGAAGTGCAGCCACTAGCATAGGCCTAGTTGTTATTTTAATTACAGAAAATTTAGATGGAGTTCGAACATCATCAAAATCGATGTGTGCCTGTGGCGTGCTCTCATGACCCCATGGAAAAAAATTGGTAAAGCTTGGCACAAGTTTTGATGACCGCTCCTTCCAAACTGGAGAATCTCACATGAAGGATCATGGTTTTCCAAAAGGAGACATGTCAATTCCAACTCCTCTAGCCGGTGACTTCATTGTTTGGCCTCATAAAAATTTCCATGGTACGCAATCACCATTATACCATGGGTTTGATTTTTTGGCGCATTTCAGGTATGAGAATCACCGTTTTGTGCATACGAATAAAATTACAATCGGAACTGCATGTGCTATCGAAAGGGATGAGGATCACCATTCGATATGGGAGAATCCTACGGTGCAGACGTATGATATGTGGGGTTTGGGTTCTAGCAAATCAGAAAGCAAGACTCAGATCATGGGCGGGGTGGCGGCGGGGTTTGGTCGGTAGACGGCTTTCATCAACGAACCGTGTGCTATTCGCAAACCAGATTGCATATTTTTGTTACCACATACTGCAGTGAGATCTATTGAGTGTGCTATCTCTATGATATAATAATAATAATAATAATAACAAAAAAAGTTCATATTCATTGCATTAGCTGACAGCATATCAGGGTCAACATATTAACGGTTCTTACATCAACAGAAAACTGGGCATCACTCACAAATTCAGTACACGCGACAGTTCTAAATTGAACGAATTAAGTTGCAGGATAGGCATAGGGACCAGTCTTACGGCTTAATTCCCATGTACATGGGAATTGGGATCATTAAGTTGACCCCGAATGAACTTGGGTTTTTTGATGATTTTAAACTTCTTCTCTGTTGCACTGGTGTGTGATCCCTTGGCTGGAAACTCATCAAGTTCATCGTACTCATCCTGATCGGCAACATCATCGACACCCAGTACTCTTCTCTTCCCATGCATCGCTAAATGGTCGTTCTTATGCAAGGGGTCTTACACAAAGAAAATCTGGGTAGCATCGCCGGCAAGAATGAATGGGTTCGGAGTGATATGCCATCGTTGTCCTGTTAACACAGGTCTTCCTATACTCACCAATCCTTACTTGACCAAGAGGGATCCATGCACACCTGAATAATGCCACCTTAACTTTCACATAGTAAAGCTCCCAAATCTCTTTGAAGGATCCACAGTATACCCTTTTATTAGCTTCATTGACAGTCATGCATTCTATTCGAACAGAGCTGTTCTAATACGAGGTGTTCTTATCACGTTCCTCGGTGTAGAATGTGTATCCATTTATGTCATATGCTTGGTATGTCATATGCTTTTGTGCCAACCACGTAGCAATGTCATCGATGGATCCTTGTGCCAAATGATTCTTCAGCCATTCCTCGTAGTTCTTAGTGTGCTCCTTCATCTCCACCTCTGATGAAGGCACCATTGGTAAGAATCTTTGGCGTATCTCCGCCAAGTGTTCTTCAGCATAAGCGATGAGAAATCGGTTGTTAAGCAATACTGTCAAATGGGCTTTCTCTGCCAATTGTCCGGGTGCAGCCATTTTCGTGCCAGCAATAACTGGCTTACCTTTTCAGCCTTCCCTCATGGTGAGAGAGGGGCAAACCTATAGGTCTTTGTTTCATGTATTCGGTGCAAAACTCAACCACCTCCTCCGTGGTATAGCCTTGTAGGATGCTTGCCTCTGGATGGTTTCGGTTCCGACAAAAGCGCTTCAGGATTCCCATGAACCGCTCAAAGGGATACATGTGTTGAAGAAACACAGGACCATAATACTTTACCTTGTCGACAAGGTGCACAGTGAGATGGACCATGATATCAAAGAATGATGGTGGGAAAAACATCTCTAGGTTGGACAATATTCTTACAATATCATCTTGCATATGATCCAACTCTTCGGGATCTACAACTTTCTGCCATAGTTGGTTGAAGAAATCATAGAGGTCAATGAGTGTGTTTCTTATATCTTTGTCCATCAGATTCCTGATGGCCACCGGGAGGATTTGTGTCAACATTACGTGGCAATCATGTGACTTCTTGTGGCCCAACTTCATTTTACCTAAGCTCACATCCATGAGACTTCTGATGTTTGCGGAGTAGGAAGAGGGTGTCTTAACTGACAACAAATAGATGAAGAACCATGTTTCTTCTTTTGTACTAAAATTGTAAATCTGGCAAGCTTTGATGAATTTGTCATCATCTTCTGCTTCACTCTTGCGTTATGACTGATCAGCAAACATATCGAGTCGTGAACCGTCACCATCCTTTCTTTTAACTTTAATCTTGAGCAGAGTACCAAGGATGCTTTCACATACGTTCTTCTCTATGTGCATGACATCGATGCAGTGACGTACACATAGAATTTCCCACTAAGGTAATTCCCAGAACACCAATTTCTTCTTAAACCCTTGATCCTTGGGTGTTAGTTTCACCGTCAAAGGGTTGTTCTTGCGAAGCACAACATTAATTTTTTTAGCCATGTTGTGGACCACCACCCCTTCATAGGGTCTTGGGGCTGCAGCTGCAGCTGCCTCTGCCGTACCATCAAATTCAGCTTTCATCTTTCGGTATGGGTGATTTTTCTGTAAGAACCTATGATGACGCAAATACACTGTTTTGTGCTAGTTGGGAAGTCTTCTACTAGCTGTCCTATCCATGCATGTGACACACCCTACTTCTCCCCTTGTTTTCTGCCCTGATGTGTTGCCTAATGCCGGCATATCTTGAATGGTGTGCACTAGCATGGCATGTAGATTGAAAATCTCCTTTCTGTAAGCATCATAACATTTTACAGGAGGCGCATCTATCCACACTGTCAGCAGTTCTTCTACCAGTACCTGAAAGTAAATGTCGATGTCATTTCCAGGTTGCTTCGGGCCTTGGATAATCATTGACATCATAATGTATTTTTTCTTCGTACACAACCAAGGAGCTAGGTTATATAAGCACAGAAGCACCAACCATGTGCTGTGATTGGTTCTCATATCGCCAAAAGGATTCATCCCGTCAGTACACTCCCCGAGCCTTATACTTCTAGGATCCTTGGCAAAATTTTCAAACTTTTTGTCGATTAATTCCCACTGAGCCCCATCTTTCGGGTTCCTCATATACCTATCCGCAATTCTCTCATCATGATGCCACCGCAAACAAACGCCTCAACCTTGGAATTAAAGGCAAGTACCGAACAACCATGAACGGGACTCCTGTCTTGATCTCATCGTCCAATTTGTACTTGTCCTTTGCTCTCCCGCGCTTGTATCGTGGATGCTTGCATGTGGGACATGCATGAAAATCTTTGTACTCACAACGGTACAATATACAATCATTCACACAAGCGTGTATCTTCTGTACTTCAAGTTCCAATGGGCAAACAATTTTCTTCGATTCATTCGTGCTTCTGGGGAGCACATTATCTTCCGGAAGAATTTCTTTCAAAAGACCTAACATCTTTGTGAAGCCCTTGTTTGATAGACCATTTGCTGCTTTAAATCTGAGAAGTGCCAAGGTGGCACTCAAACTGGAATATTTCTTTTTGCAACATGGATACAATTCTTTCTTGGAGTCTGCATCAATGGTTGGCAGATCCTTGTACCCAATCATATGCTTATCTGGGCCCTCGAAATCTGCAATCATAGCAGGAAAATCTGGCATATCAAGATCGTCGTCATCTTTGTCGACGTCTTGGTTTTCCAGTGGGCGTTTCGGCTTTCCGATGTTCCATTGGTAGCCTAATGCCTCTGTCCCGATGTTACATTCAACATCCATGTGACACTCATCGGGGCTTGGCATCTCGCTGCCCTGGGTATCTTCATCCATGACCTCCTCTTCACCGTGTCTAGTCCAACGTATATATCCTCCATGAATCTCCTAGAGACAAAGTGCATATGGACATCTGCAACTTCATGTGACTCTGTATTGGCACAATCAGTACATGGACACAGGATGTAATCCACATCACCAATTCTCCTTTTTGTACTTTTAGCCAAATTCATGAACTTGTCACGCCACTGATAAAATCTGTGGTTTTCCGATTCTTCATCCATCGAGATCGTTCCATCTGCAGAACAGGAATGGTAATTAAAAACAAAACAACAACATTAATACATTGATTAACTACTGTCCAAAGATGCATGCATAAATCACAAGGTTTTATTTTAACAATTACTGCGGGTGCTCCATGTTGTTATCCAGACGTGCTATGACAAAAATTAATGTCCAGTCAATTTAGACGCAGAGTACTAGTACAACACTACATTTAGGAATTGAATACCTAAATTTGGCCAGTCACGAAAAGAATACCTTAATTAATTAGCCACGCGGCGACCTCCACCCAGAAGACAGACAAGCACAAAGCGGCGGCACGCCGAGACAGCAGGGTTGAGGAGCAAAGCTTAGTGCGGCTGCCGCCTGAAGTTCGACCTCCACTATCCCGCCATCGACCGTGATGGATTGATGACCCACAAGTACAGGGGATCTATCGTAGTCCTTTCGATAAGTAAGATTGTCGACCCAACGAGGAGCAGAAGGAAATGATAAGTGGTTTTCAGCAAGGTATTCTCTGCAAGTACTGAAATAAGTGGTAACAAATAGTTTTGTGATAAGATAGGTTGTAACGAGCAACAAGTAACAAAAGTAAATAAAGTGCAGCAAGGTGGCCCAATCCTTTTGTAGCAAAGGACAAGCCGGAACAAACTCTTATAATAGGAAAAGTGCTCCCGAGGACACATGGGAATATCGTCAAGCTAGTTTTCATCACGTTCATATGATTCGCGTTCGATACTTTGATAATTTGATATGTGGGTGGACCGGTGCTTTGGTGCTGTTCTTACTTGAACAAGCATCCCACTTATGATTAACCTCTATTGCAAGCATCCGCAACTACAACAAAAGTATTAAGGTAAACCTAACCATAGCATGAAACATATGGATCCAAATCAGCCCCTTACGAAGCAACACATAAACTAGGGTTTAAGCTTCTGTCACTCTAGCAACCCATCATCTACTTATTAATTCCCAATGCCTTCCTCTAGGACCAAATAATGGTGAAGTGTTATGCAGTCGACGTTCAAATAACACCACTAGAGGCTAGACAACATACATCTTATCAAAATATCAAACGAATACCAAATTCACATGACTACTCATAGCAAGACTTCTCCCTTGTCCTCAGGAACGAACGTAATTACTCACAAAGCATATACATGTTCATAATCAAAGGGGTAATAATATGCATATAGGATCTGAACAAATGATCTTCCACCAAATAAACCAACTAGCATCAACTACAAGGAGTAATCAACACTACTAGCAACCTACTAGCACCAATCCCGGACTTTGAGACAAGAATGGGATACAAGAGATGAAGTAGGGTTTGGAGATGAGATGGTGCTAGTGAAGATGTTGATGGAGATTTCCCTCTCCCGATTAGAGGAGCGTTGGTGATGACGATGGTGATGATTTCCCCCTCACAGAGGGAAGTTTCCCCGACAGAACAGCTCTGCTGGAGCTCTAGATTGGATCCGCCAAGGTTCCGCCTCGTGGCGGCGGAGTCTCATCCCGAAAAGTTCCTCCTTATTTTTTTCTCATTGAAAGACCTCATATAGGAGAAGATGGGCATCGGAGAGCCATCACGGGGCCCACGAGGTAGGGGGCGCGCCCTAGGGGGGCGCGCCCCCCACCCTCGTGAGTAGGGTGTGGGCCCATGGCCTTCATCTTTGGCGTGGATTTTCTTTATTTCTTTTAAGACCTTTAGTGGAGTTTCAGGACTTTTGGAGCTGCGCAGAATAGGTCTCTAATATTTGCTCCTTTTCCAGACCAGAATTCCAGCTGCCGGCATTCTCCCTCCTTAGGTAAACCTTGTAAAATAAGAGAGAATAGCCATAAGTATTGTGACATAAAGTGAAATAACAGTCCATAATGCGATAAATATCGATATAAAATCATGATGCAAAATGGATGTATCAACTCCCCCAAGGTTAGACCTCGCTTGTCCTCAAGCGAAAAGCCGATAACAATAAATATGTCCTCATGTTTAGAGGTAGAGGCGTCGACAAAAATATAATACGGACTTGAAGGCATCATGATTATTCTCATAACAGCAACATATATAGATTTTATCATATGATTACTTATGTTCAAGTGATGATCTATTCACAATGCAAGAGTATAAATCATAAACTTTATTGGGCTCCGACAAACTATAATCTCAGTCATTGAATTAATTGCAATTTATCATAACATCGGAAAGAGTCTATGTCAGAGCTAAAAAGAAAGTCCACATACTCAACTATCATTTAGTCCTCCATAATTGCTAACACTCACGCGATACTTGTGGTTACGGAGTTTTAATCGGACACAGAGAAAGAGAGGGGCTTATAGTTTTGCCCCACAACCTTTTACCTCAAAGGTAATGTCAAAAATAATGGTTCATGCTCCCCTACATCCAATTAGATATATATATCATGTTCTTTCCAACATGCTGAGCTTGCCAAAGTATAAAATGAAAAAGAAAAGGTGAAGATCACCATGACTCTTGCATAAGGTAGAAGATAATAATAAAGGATAGGCCCTTCACAGAGGGAAGCAGAGGTTGCCATGCGCTTTTATGGTTGGATATATAAAATCTCAATGCGAAATAATGTCACTTTATATTGCCCCTTGTGATATGAACCTTTATTATGCAGTCTGTCACTTTTATTACATCCACATCACAAGATCGTATAAAGCTTATTTCTCCCTCACCAATCAATCATACATATTTAGAGCAATTTTTATTGCTTTGCACCGATGAAAACTTACTTGAAGGATCTTACTCAGTCCATAGGTAGATATGGTGGACTCTCATGGCAAAACTGGTTTAAGGGTATTTGGAAGCACAAGTAGTATTTCTACTTAGTGTTGAGAATTTGGCTAGCATGAGGGGGGAAAGGCAAGCTCAACAAGTTAGAGGATCCATGACAACATACTTTATCTCAGATATAAGAAATACATAACTCATTACGTTGTCTTCCTTGTCCAACATCAACTCTTTAGCATGTCATATTTTAATGAGTGCTCCCAATCATAAAAGATGTCAATGATAATATATCTATATGTGAAAACCTCTCTTTCTTTAGTACTTCCTATTAATTGCAACAATGACCAAAGCTATGTCTGCCAACTTCCAACAAATTTTAATCATCATACTCTTTCTATGTTAAGTCATTACTCTCAATAAGATCAATATGAACTTTTTGTTTCTTTTACTCTTTTCTCTTTTCTTTTATTCACCCAAGATCATGGCAAAATAATCAGGCTCTTGACTCAACACTAATCTTTATTATATATAACTCACGGACTCGATTACATAGAGGGATCATAAAGCAAAACTCAAAACTAGATCATGCCATAAACTTTATTCTACTAGATCAAGATACTACTAATAGGATCGAACTAAGAAAAATGGTAAATATAGGAGTTGTGATTGTGATACGATACCGGGGCACCTCCCCCAAGCTTGGCAGTTGCTAAAGGGAGTGCCCTTTCCCATGTAATTATATCTCCTTGGTCGGTGAAGAAGGTGGAGGTGACGGATAATCGCACATCGAGCGTAAGAGGTCCTCCAGCTTGCGAATAATGCCTTTGAGTGCGACAATATGCTCCTTCAACAAAATATTTTCTTGTGTGAGATACTTGTTTTGAACACGAGCTACCTCAATCATCTTGAAAGCTTCGATCTCAGTTGGGGTAAGAAGGTTATGATCAATTTGAAGGGTGTCTTTTGCTACTGGAGCTTGATCCTCCGGGGCCTTCTTGATCCTTTCATCGTTGTTGACCCTCGTGGGTTCTTCCCTCTTTAGATCTATCTTCATTAGCCAAGCATCGTTGTCACCATTGTTGGAGGAGGGAGACGACATGATGCCTAGCCTGGAAAACCCTGACAGAAAATAGCTTGAAACAAGAACAGAGGAGGTTTGCGTGATACGGGAGAGTATATAATGAATTTTTACCAACCAAAATACGTATCGTGCAAGAAAATGGAATCCGGAAGGCACACGAGGTGCTCACGAGGTAGGGGGCGCCCAGGGGGGTAGGGCATGCCCACCACCCTCGTGGGGCCCTCGTGTCCTTCCCGGACTGCTACTTATTTTTCTTTTTTTTCTAAATATTCCAAAACGGAGAAATATTGCCTTAAAAATTGTTTTGGAGTTGGTTTACTTATTGTCGTGGTTTTGTCACGGCAGATGTCCTAGAGAAAGGACTTAGTCGTGGAGCCATCGCTACGGGTTAGCTTGCAGGGGTTAAAGCAGACACAAGGACGCAAGAGAGTTTATACTAGTTCGGCCCCTTCAATGAAGTTAAAAGCCTACTTCTAGTTGTGATGGTATTGATGGGTGTTTCGATGACTAGGGAGCGAATAAGCTTCGCCTATGCCTCGAGTCGTTGTCTGTCGTCCTTGAACCGCCGCCGGGTCGTCCCCTTATATACATGGGTGACGCCTGCCGGTTCAGAGAGTCCCAACACCGGTTCATACTCGTATCCGGGTTGGTCTCTCCTTGTTCCTAACTCATATTACAAGTATGTGCACAAAGCTGATGTACGGCTATAGGTTGTAAACCGACTATGGGCCCTGGGCCTTTATCTGCCTCTTTGGGTTTTAACACCTTTGAACTACTGATGGAGTTAATCCGGCCCAGGTAGGCCGGTTTATGCCCAGTAGTAATATCCCCAACATTAGGCCCCAGATTGATTTGAACAGGTTCATGTCAATCCTTAGCAAAAATCTTCGTCTTCAACATCTTCTTGTAGTTGTTGAACCGCCGTGACGTCATCTTCTCTGTTTGCTGTAAACCAGCGTGACATCATCTGTCATAAAGAAAAACATCCATGATATCTTCTTGTTTAATAGATTCGCAATGACCGAGGTGACCGCCCTACTTCCAAAATCTGCGGTCCCTTGATTCCCGTGCCTGACACATGTCCTTTGCCTTATAAATAGGCCTGAAGGGTCATTCTTTTCTTCCCTTCATGCCCTTCCTCTTCGTCTTCCTCGTGTCGCTAGTCTCAGAGCTCCGCGGCTGCCGTCGTCTTCTGCATCACCCTTGGCCGCTGCATCAACTTGAACGCGCCAGAAAGCCGCGGTGACCTTCCGCGTTTTCCTCAGCTCTGGTAGGTCTTCTGTTCTTCTCAATATAGATCTGATCTAGGGCTTCGTGTTCTTACGGTGTTCATCACTTGTTCATACTCATGTATTAGCTCCTGGATGCACATGTAAACCCTTGCTTTGTGTAGCGGTAACTTTCAGTATCTGCCGCTAGTTTCCTGCCCAAAACCATTGATCTCACATATACTTCTGCTCATTGATTCAATACTGTTCTGCTTTGATCTTCGACTATTTTTCTTATTTTTTGAACTTGCTTCAGATCCAATGCCATAATAAGATCTTGTGAAACCTGTTTCTGCATACTTAACCATCCGCAATCTCAATTGCTTCAATGTTTAAGTCAGGCGGTTTAACCTTATAGAAAATTTTCCAAACCGGTATATGCCATTAGTCCCCTTGTTGAACCGCCGTGATGCTGTTGCTTCATAAACTCCGGTTTAGATAGATCTGCTTCCGGTTTAACATTGCACATATCAATGTACTTTGTAGATTTCATCATGGCCAAGCAAGTGTATGAGTGCAATTGGGTCCCTTCTCGCGTCACAGAGGATCAACTGGATGATTTAGTCCTGATTGGCGCCTTGGGCAGCAAAGACATCGTCCATTGGAGGGCTCCTGGCAAAGAATGCCCCCCCCCCACACCTCGAGAAGGAGAGGTTGTTGTTTTCGTAGGCCACTTAGCCCGGGGTTTTAAACCGCCCGGCCCTAAATTCTACCGGGATGTTCTAGATGATTTCCAACTCCATCCGCAAGACACTGGCCCCAACTCTGTTACAAATATGTGCCACTTCCAAGTGCTCTATGAGCTGTTCTTTCAAGAGGAGCCCACAGTGGAATTATTCAGAGATCTTTTCCATCTAAACTGTCGTACTGAGTTCACTGATGGCTCTAATACGGAGTTGGGTGGCATGGCGATTCAAAAAAGGAAAGAGGTCACATACCCTCACGCCAAGCTGCACAGTCACCCCAAGGAGTGGAATCAGACATGGTTCTACTGCAAAGACACCTCCCTTGCTGGTGAGAATCCCTTGCCTGGCTTTCGTCCGGAGCGGCTCAGCAATACCCATCCTTTTCCTCAACGATTGAGTGCCCAGGAGAGAAGCAAATATGCTCCTCAGCTGTCAAAGCTCAGAGCCTTTATGGCCAACGGTTTAACAGGGGTTGGCCTTGCTCGCTGTTGGATATCATGGAGCATACTGCCCCTTAGTCAGCGCTCCGGTTTGATGTGCGAATATACTGATAGTGTGGATGACCCACTGAGACATTCAAGACTCCAGCTCTCCGGTGAAGAGATCACAGAAGCTGTGCGTAAGATACTGAATGAACCGGAGCACATCTGCGCTAGAACCGGCCTGCTTCCCTTCTATGCCACTAACAAACCGCCAGGTGTAAGACTTTGATTTTTCTCTTTGCTGAGTCTGTTATTGATATGTATGGTCATTGTTTTTCATATCAGTGTCTGCATAATCAGGGCGATGATCCGTTTTGGAGCAAAAAGCTGTCGCAGGAGAAACCAGAGAAAGCAGATAAACCGGAAAGAGCAACCCGGCAAAAAACTAAAGCTGTGAAGAAGACTGCCCACCGGAAAAGAACCACTGCATCTTCTAATCCGGCCCTTGATGTCGAGGTGGATAATCCGGACCTTGAGGTAGAGCTTGACTCACTTGGTTTATTTTCCATGCATCTTATTGGTGATGATATTTGTCAGGATGATGCCGAAGCTAGCCATGCGGATGTTGCAGAGGTAATTATTCTCTCTTCCGATTCAGAAACTTTTCCTTCACAAAAAATCCGTCAGGCAAACCAGAAAGTTAAATTTTCTCATCCTCTTGCTTATTTGGATCCTAAACTTCTTATGAAGACTCAACAACACGAAGCTCGCCTGACCACCCGGCATAGCGGCCAGGTAGTTACCTCCGCCGGTTTACCGAACAGTCCGGTTCGGAAACGTCATTCCAAGGTCTCTAATTCGCTTGTCAGTGCTTGTCCTAAAACGGGCTGCTTTCGTCAACCTCTTAATCCGTCTGACTCCGATTATCAGGTTATTTCCCACTCATCTTCTGGCGAGTCATCGGCTACTCAGCTCCCACCGCTCAAAACGGTGCTTGGGTAAGCTATATTTATTGTGGCGTTTGCAGTATATTGCCTTAGAACATATGCTGTATTTAATTTTGTTATTCTTCTAAGGGCCAAACCTAGGCCGAGCAAGAAGGCCCGCCTGGATAAAGCGGCCGAAGAAGATGTCATTCTTGAACCAGGCACCACACCCAATCTTGAAGCGGCTATTCCTGAGGATATTCCCAATGATCCACCGCAGCCAGATGATGATCTTACTGCTGAGGAAAGACCTACTGATACTTCAGATCCTATCCATCAGCCCACAGGTTCCCTCCGGGTTGAAAGCTCCACCGGTCCCGCAAAACCTACTGACATGCCAACAGCTCCAGTGCAAACCAGCGGTACCAGTGATGATGAAGTTGTCATTACTGGCACTGGCCATACTGAGCCAAGCAATCCTGTCGCTTTATCCAAACATTCTGCCAAGGAAGAACTTGCTGCCTTTGTTAAAGGCAAGTGGAACGCTGATCTGACGACTTATGCTTCTCTAAACGCCCAAGATATCCATTCCGGCTATCTGAACCGGCTGTATAACAGCCGTGACTATGAAGCCGGTCTGGTCAACATGATGAAAGACAAATATGAGGTAATTTCCATATGCTCCTTCTTGCTTGTATGCTTCCATTCCTGACTCTCCTAGCCCCCAAGGGCCGGTTTGGAATATTCTTTCAAACCGGGACTTAAATAATATAAATCTTGTTGCTTTGAAATTTGCTGATGTAGCCCCCAAGGGCCGGTTTAACTTTAGCGTAGTTAAACCGGTACTTTAAGTAATTGAAACTGCCGTATCAGAATATATATGATCAAATAGCCATTAGCCCCCAAGTGCCAAGTTGAATACTTGTATTGATCTTGGGACTTTGTAAACAATCGAAAGATGAAGGGGTAAATCGGGGGCCGCTTTAGATCAAATATGCATTAGCCCCCAAGTACTAAGCGCATAACTTGTTATGTGGTTGGTACTTGAATCCTTCTACCAGTTTGCTGAAGCATATATCTGTATGCATGCAGGTGGAGCTGAAGACGAAAGAGAACCAAGTCATCGATCTTCAAGAAGCCCTGAAAACCCAACAAGCTGAAACCTCCAAAGCAGAAGAGGAATTGGCCAGTGCTTTAAGCGCCATGGAACAACTTAAGGAAAACTTCAAAAAGAAACAGGCGGACTGGGCCACTGAGAAATCCGCTTTGATCAAACAAGAAGAGGATGCTGAGGCTGCACTAAAACCAGTGGTAGATGAACTGACCAGCATAAAGCGGCACGTGCATGCCATGACTGCTGCTATCTTTGGTAAGCCAGTTTTCCTACTGAATTGGCTCTGCCTTTTGACAACGTCGCCGGCTTATTAACCCTTTATGGTATTTCAGGGACACACATTGGTCACTTAGGGTCAGATGTACGGAAGAAGCTAAAAGCCGCCTATACATTGGTTGAAAAATTGTATACTGGTGCCCAGCGGATCATCTGTACCGCCTCTCATAACAAACCGGCGCCTACTTTGATTCAAGATACGGTGATGAAACTGTCGGTGCTTCCTGCCCGGATTGAAGAGCTAAACAAATCTGCTGCTCGAACCGGCGCAATCAATGCTTTAATCCAGGCAAAGGCCTGGGTGCCGGATTTTGATCCTGTTGAAGCGGCTCAGGGCTATCCCAGCTTGAAGGAAGACGGATCAGAATTCGGTGAAGCGGATCTGCGAGCAATAAACTGGGAGGTGCGTCCACTAGCTTGTCATTTGGCTGAGGAAGCAGACTTGTCTCGTTATCAAGCGCAGTATGATAGTCAGAACAAGCGAATAGCTGCGCCAATCCATGAATCGGAAAATCTGATTCCTCCAATCTGTAAGCATACTTACGCTCCCGATATTGACCCGTCCTTGCTGATCCATGATGAAGCTGTTTTTCAAGCATTAATGGGAATCGACTAGACAACTGTGGATTTCCAGCCACTAGGTAGGGATACGGAGGCTGAAGCGGCGCAGGATGACCCACAACCATCAGGCCAGGCTGGTGACCAAGCTTGAACCGGACGCCGGTTTAAAACTGCCTCTTCTTCACGAAAAACAATTATATTATTATGGGCACCATGTTGCCTTGTAATAGGCTAGCTGATACCTTTGATGTTGATATGCCTTCGTGCATAATTTGTTCTTCCTGTGGCAATGAACTTTCCAAAACACTTTCTGAAATGAAAAATTCGTCAAGTGCCACCGCGGTTGTACCGTCAGGCGGAATATGATGTCTGCATATATGAAATCAAAACAAAATTTTAAGTATAACCAAATTTTGAGATACATAATACCTGCCGTCATTGAGTGTGAAGTTGGCTTGGCCAATCTTGAAGCGGAGTTTTGCAAACCCATACTGTTGGAGGAGATAACAGCTCCTGTATATATATGACGCTGGTTTACAATGTAAACCGTGCCGGGTTACGATAAATACCGTGTTACTCCATGAGAGGATGTTAACAACGCGGATTAAACCGGTCAAATAGCCTCTGGATTGACATGAACTATGTTCCGTCAATTGAAAAAAAAATTGTCGGTTTAAGAAACACAATAAAAAGCAAAAAGCCCCCTTCAAAGAAAAGTATGAAGCAAAAGCAACGAAAAAAAATGTTTGCCAAAAAAGACTTATTTAAGCTGATCAAATGGCGTAACCATGGCCAAACACGACCAAGCTCCCGTTAGGTGTAACTATGGTTCTAGTTAGCCAGGTCCCCAAGTGATTCTTGTGGCATTTTATGCCGACCAAATGGCGTGGTCATGGTTCGGGTTCGACCAAGCCCCCAAGTGATTCTGTGGCCTTAGGCCGATCAAGAGGCATGACTGGTTCAGACATGACCAAGTCCCCAAGTGATCTGGTGGCTTTCGCCTATCAAGAGGCATGGTATTGGTTCGGACACGACCAATCCTCCAAGTGATATAACACGATGCTTTTAGCAAAGCGAACTCAAGGGGTAAACTGGAGGCCGCTTTAGAGCAACTCCGTGTAACCTCACATGATGTAAAAGAACAGATACACCGCTTTAGCTGAGGTTCCGGTTTATTATACTTAATCATAATATATACATTATATGTACATAAGTATAGCCAATGGCTCAGGTATAGTAAGGCCGAAGATGAGCTATATTCCACGGCCTGTTAGTCTCCTCCTCTGATGTACGTGAGTCCTTATGCTCTCGAATATCGATCAGATAGTACGACCCGTTGTGCAGATTCTTGCTGACCACGAAAGGCCCCTCCCAAGGTGGGGATAGCTTATGCATATTAGTCTGATCTTGGATGAGCTGAAGCACCAAATCTCCTTCCTGGAAGGCTCTGGTTCTGACTCGTCGACTGTGATAACGACGAAGATCCTGCTGGTAAATCGCCGACCGGGCGGCTGCGATGTCACGCTCTTCATCCAACCGGTCCAAAGCATCTTGCCATGTTGTCTCATTGTCCGCTTCAACATAAGACGTGACACAAGGTGAGTCATGACGGATATCGCTAGGGAGAACCGCCTCCGCTCCATAAACCATGAAGAACAGTGTGTATCCTGTTGATCTGTTGGGTGTTGTATTGATGCTCCATAACACAGATGGTAATTCTTCTACCCAACAACCCGACGTTCTCTGCAAAGGAACCATGAGCCGGGGCTTGATGCCTCTCAAGATCTCTTGATTAGCTCTTTCTGCTTGACCATTGGACTGTGGATGTGCTACTGATGAAACGTCGAGCCGGATGTGCTCCTGTTCGCAGAACTCCTTCATAGCACCTTTGGCCAAATTGGTACCATTATCTGTGATAATACTGTGCGGAAAGCCAAACTAGAAAATCACCTTTTTGATGAACTGAACCGCCGTGGCCGCATCACACTTGCTAACAGGTTCTGCCTCCACCCACTTTGTAAACTTGTCCACCGCCACCAGGAGGTGGGTCTTCTTATCTTTGGACCTTTTGAAAGGCCCAACCATATCCAGCCCCCAAGTCGCAAACGGCCAAGTAATTGGAATCATCCTCAATTCTTGAGCCGGTACATGAGCATGTCTTGAAAACCTTTGGAAACCATCACATCGTCTGACCAGATCCTTCGCATCAGCATGAGTAGTTAACCAATAGAAACCATGGCGAAACGCTTTAGCCACCAGAGACTTTGACCCGGCGTGGTGACCACAATCTCCTTCGTGGATCTAACGGAAAACTTCACGGCCTTCTTCAGGAGACACGCAACATTGAAAAGCTCCTGATACACTGCAATGATGTAACTCACCGTTGATGACAGCCATGGACTTGGATCGCCGGATTATCTGCCGGGCCAGAATCTCATCTTCTGGCAACTCGCCCCGGTTCTTGTACGCCAGGTAAGGAAGCGTCCAGTCCGGAATAACATGAAGAACTGCCACCAATTGAGCCTCCGGATCAGGAATGGCCAAATCCTCTTCACTAGGGATCTTCACCGACGGGTTGTGCAGCACATCCAGAAAAACATTGGGTGGGACCGGTTTGCGCTGAGAGCCCAGCCGGCTTAAAGCATCCGCCTCTTCATTTTTCCGCCAGTCCACGTGGTCCACCTGATAGCCTCTGAAATAACCTGCAACAATATCCACCTCACGACGATATGCTGCCATGAGTGGGTCCTTGGAGTCCCAAGTGCCAGACACCTGCTGAGCCACAAGGTCCGAATCACCGAAGCACTTAACTTGACTTAGATTCATCTCCTTGGCCATCCGAAGACCATGGAGCAAGGCTTCATACTCAGCTGCATTGTTAGTACAAGGCAACATTAAACGGAGAACATAACAAAACTTATCACCTCATGGGGAAGTTACTACGACTCCAGCCCCTGAGCCTTCCAACTGCCTGGATCCATCAAAATGGATGGTCAAATACGTGTGATCCGGCTTTTCTTCAGGTGCTTGCATTTCTGTCCAATCATTGATGAAATCAACAAGTGCTTGAGACATAATCGCTGTCCGAGGCACATATTTCAAACCGTATGGCCCCAGCTCTATAGGCCACTTCACAATCTGGCCAGTTGCTTCCCGGTTCTGGATGATATCTCCCAAAGGAGCAGAACTGACCACCGTAATGGGGTGCCCTTGGAAGTATTGCTTAAGCTTCCGGCTTGCCATAAAAACTCCGTACACCAGCTTCTGCCAGTGCGGATACCTTTGCTTGGACTCAATGAGTACCTCGCTGATATAATAGACCGGATCTTGAACCGGATGCTCCTTACCTGCCTCCTTTCGTTCCACCGCAATAGCCACGCTGACCGCACGAGCATTAGCAGCAACATATAGCAGTAACGGCTCCTTGTCAATGGGAGCGGCGAGCACAGGCAGATTGGCCAATTGCCGCTTTAAGTCCTCAAATGCTTCATCAGCAGCAGAACTCCAGACGAACTGATCCGTCTTCTTCAACATCTGATACAAAGGGATCGCCTTCTCACCAAGGCGGCTGATAAATCGGCTTAACGCGGCAATCCGGCCTGCCAGGCGTTGAACATCATTGATACACTTCGGTTTAGCCAGGGAGGTGATGGCTGTGATCTTCTCCGGATTAGCCTCAATTCCCCTGTTGGACACCAGAAAACCCAATAACTTGCCCGCCGGTACACCAAAGACACACTTGTCCGGATTAAGCATCATCTTGTACGTCCTTAGGTTATCAAAGGTTTCCTTCAAATCATCAACCAGAGTCTCCTTCTCCCTGGATTTAACCACGATATCGTCCACGTAAGCATGTACATTATGGCCAATCTTCTTGTGAAGACAATTTTGTACACACCGTTGATAAGTTGCCTGGGCACTTTTGAGCCCAAAGGGCATAGACACATAGCAGAACGCTCCAAAGGGAGTTATGAATGCTGTCTTCTCCTGGTCCTTAACTACCATTTTGATCTGATGATAGCCAGAATATGCATCCAAAAAAACTTAAACGCTCACAACCCGCCTTAGCATCAATGATTTGATCAATACGGGGGAGGGTAAAAGGATCTGCTGGACAAGCCTTATTAAGATCTGTGTAATCCACACACATATGCCAGGTGTCGTTTTTCTTAAGGACTAGCACCGGATTGGCAAGCCACTCAGGGTGAAAAACTTCAACAATAAAACCAGCTGTAAGAGCCTGGCTACCTCTTCTCCAATCGCTTTGTGTCTTTCTTCGTTAAACCGGCGGAGGAACTGTTTCACCGGTTTGTATTTAGGATCCACATTAAGTGTGTGCTCAGCGAGTTGCCTCGGTACACCTGGCATGTCAGAGGGCTTCCATGCAAAAATGTCCCGATTCTCACGGATGAACTCGATGAGCGTGCTTTCCTATTTCAGATCCAAGTTGGCACTAATGCTGAACTGCTTGGACGAATCGCCAGGTACGAAGTCAACAAGCTTAGTTTCTGCTACCGATTTGAACTTCAGGGCCGGATCATGCTCCGTAGTTGCCTTCTTCAACGGAGTCATGTCCGCCGGATCAACATTGTCTTTATAGTACTCGAATTCCTCGGTGGCACAAACCGACTCTGCATAAGCCGCATCTCCTTCCTCGCATTCCAAAGCAATTTTGCGGCTTCTATGAACCGTTATTGTCCCCTTGTGACCCGGCATCTTGAGCTGCAAATACACATAACAGGGCCGAGCCATAAACTTGGCGTATGTCGGACGCCCAAACAGGGCATGATATGGACTTTGGATTTTCACCACTTCAAACGTTAATGTCTCCGACCTGGAATCATGGTCATCCCCAAAGGCCACTTCAAGAGCTATCTTACCAACGGGATATGCTGATCTGCCAGGCACTACACCGTGGAATACTGTATTGGACGGTTTAAGATTCTTATCTATAAGTCCCATACGACGGAAGGTCTCATAGTATAGGATGTTAATACTGCTCCCTCCATCCATGAGCACCTTGGTGAACTTATAACCTCCCACCTGAGGCGCCACCACCAGAGCCAACTGACCCGGATTATCGACCTGGAGTGGGTGATCCTCTCTGCTCCATATGATTGGCTGTTCAGACCAACGTAGATAACGGGGTGCGGCCGGTTCAACAGAGTTGACTGCCCACCTCTGAACCTTCCGGTCTCGCTTGTCCAGGCTAGTGGTAAAGACATGGTACTGCCCATTACTTAACTGCTTTGGGTTGCTTTGGTAACCTGACTGTTGCTGCTGTTGGTTATAACCACCCTGGTTGTTCTAACTATTTTGACCATTATGTCCGCCCGGATTACCATTAAATCCTGAACCGGAACTTCCTCCACCGTAACCCGGCCCGGACCCTGAGCCACCGCCAGATCCGTGATCATACCGGAAATTATTAGAATTCTTGAACTCCTGCATAATAAAGCAATCCTTCCAAAGGTGGTTTGCTGGCTCCTCCTTCGTCCCATGTCTTGGACAGGGCTGGCTTAGCAGATAGTTCAGGCGGTTTGGGTTGGGGTTGAGTGCTCCACTACGATTTTTCGGCCTACCCTTGCACCGCTGGCCATTGTCATGTACGTTGGTATTGGCCACAAAATCGATGTTGCCATCCGTTTTACGCTTGCCTCCTCCGCCATTGCCTACCCAGTGATGCTGCTGACCTTTGGAGCTGCTGTTCTTCTTCCCCTTCCCTATCTTGTCATCATCAGATTCGGGATCCTTGGTACTATCAGAATCAGCATATTTTACCAAAGCGGTCATGAGGGTCCCCATGTCGGTGCAATGACGCTTCATCCATCCCAATTTCAACTTCAGGGGCCCAAACTGGTAGTTGCCTTCTAGGGTTAATACTGCAGTGTCAGCGTTGATGCGGTCTGAGGAGTGCAACACTTGTGAAACCCGGCGCACCCAATGAGTCGTTGACTCTCCTTCCTCCTGGATGCATGCAGCTAAGTCCACTATCGACATAGGCTGTTTACAGGTATCCTTGAAATTGTTGATAAACCGGGCTCGTAATTGGGCCCATGAACTGATAGAATTAGCGGGCAAGCTTTTTAACCAAGTACGGGCCGTTCCTTCAAGCATCATGGTGAAATATTTCGCACACGCCGTGTCATCCACATCAAGCATCTCCATGGCCATCTCATAGCTCTCTACCCATGTCTCTGGTGGTTGATCCGCCGTATAATTTGGTACCTTGCGCGGGCCTTTGAAATCCTTAGCAAGCGCATGTTGCATAAAGAGGGGACGAGGCAAGGCACCCCCAAAGAACTATAAGTAACACCAAGTTCGATTGAAATGGTTGGACGAACCGGCGTGAGCTGCCGAGCCTGATGCTGTGTGGCTAACTCGGCCTCCCTATGCGCTCGGGCCCGGTTCACCACTTCCTGAGCGTCATCAGCACCACCCGTCGGGTTGTTGTCCCGGGGTGCCCCACGTCGTTCATTACTCGACACTGCCGGTTCATCCATATGTCTGCTATAGCTCCGGCTTGGACGAGGGGTCGAGTGGATCCGGTTGCGGCTGTACGAGTATGCTTCCTGTTGGGCCAAAGCGGTCCTCAGAAGTTCCTTGACCCGCCGTGTCTCTACTGCCTGTGGCGAGTCACCTTCAATTGGAATGGCCTCCAGCCGTGCAGCAGCGGCAACAAGATTGTCCATTGGGCTGGAGTAGTGACCCGGGGGTGTTAAAGCAGCCTGAGGTACAACGGTGTTTTGATGAGGCGGGTCGATCCGACGAGGCTGAACCGGTCCACCGGTCCCAGGGGCTTCTGCCCGGTTCCCCTCTAGCGGATTGCCGGCTCTTGGTCCTGGAGTGTTGAAAATGTCTCTGGCCTCAAAAACCGGAGGTAAGCGGGACCGGTGCTTCCTCCTCATGACTTCATGTGATGCACTCTGGTCTAACATAAGCCTGTAGGCCTGTGCGTTTAAAGCAGCCCGCTCTGCGGCCATCCTGGTGTCCTCAGCCGCCAGATCCGCCTTGGCCTGGGTGATCTGTTCCTTTACCTTTGCAATCTCCGTATTGTGAACGTCCTGATCTGGCGGATTTACTTCCGCCATAAGCACAGTCAACGCATCAAATAGCTCTGCTAGAACCTGAGCCGGCGGGCGCACAGGGCCTCCTGCCCCAGCGGCCGTTGCTGCTGCTGAACCGGAAATCGTTGCCGCAGCTGTCGAAGAATGAAGCGCTGCTTGTGTTCCGGCCATGAATACTCTAACCCGGTTGGGCAGATCAGAGGGGTCCGAAATACTGTCGCCATCGGAACATCTCCCAATCCGGCCATCTTGTAGCTGATAAAGAGATTCAGTTTCTCCGGTCGAAGATTCGTTACCGGAACAAATGACAGTCGCCCCGCGAAATCCCGATCCGTCCTCATGACTTCCTCCATGGATGACTCCCACGAAGGCACGCTTTATGGCCGGTTTAACCCGGGCGGATTGCGCATGCTGATCCGTCACGACGAGGTCGGTGCAGATGTCCGGCTCAGGGCCCGGTTCACCGATCTTCCCAATGAAAACATGAATGCTACCAAAGGGGACCCGGTACCCGTACTCAACTGAGCCGGCCTCGGGGCCCCAGCCTGCATCGTCGATGTAGAGCCTGCCGCGACGACTCTTAGTCATCTGGCCTACAGCATAGCCCTTGAGTCCTTCAAAGCGGCCCGCCAAGAACCAGAAACCATTGTGCGATAGCCCCACGGTGGGCGCCAACTGTCGTGCTTTTGTCACGGCAGATGTCCTAGAGAAAGGACTTAGTCATGGAGCCATCGCTACGGGTTAGCTTGAAGGGGTTAAAGTGGACACAAGGACGCAAGAGAGTTTATACTAGTTCGCCCCCTTCAATGAAGGTAAAAGCATACTTCTAGTTGTGATGGAATTGATGGGTGTTTCGATGACTAGGGAGCGAATAAGCTTCGCCTATGCTTCGAGTCGTTGTTTGTCGTCCTTGAACCGCCGCCGGGTCGTCCCCTTATATACATGGGTGACGCCTGCCGGTTCAGAGAGTCCCAACACCGGTTCATACTCGTATCCGGGTTGGTCTCTCCTTGTTCCTAACTCATATTACAAGTATGTGCACAAAGCTGATGTACGGCTACAGGTTGTAAACTGACTACGGGCCCTGGGCCTTTATCTGCCTCTTTGGGTTTTAACACCTTTGAACTATAAGATGGAGTTAATCCGGCCCAGGTAGGCCGGTTTATGCCTAGTAGTAATATCCCCAACACTTACCGTACCACATACCTATTCCTTTTCAGAGCCTGAAACGTTCCGGAAAGTGTCCCTTATGTATTCTTCCGGTGTTACGGTTTCAATAATATTGGTTTCAACATTTATGGGATTGCCTGAGATATAATGTTTAATTCTTTGACCATTTACCACCTTCGGATTTGTGCCCTCGAAGTTGTTGATTTTTATGGCACCAGAACGATAGACCTCCTCGATAACATGGGGGCCTTCCCATTTAGAGAGAGTTGTATCCTTTTGTATAGCAATACATAATCACCTACATTGAACTCACGCTTTTGTATCCTTTTGTCATGCCATCTTTTAACTTTTTCTTTAAACAACTTGGCATTTTCATAAGCTTGGGTTCTCCATTCATCAAGTGAGCTAATATCAAATAACCTCTTCTCACCGGCAAGTTTAAAATCATAGTTGAGCTCTTTAATAGCCCAATATGCCTTATGTTCTAGTTCGAGAGGTAAGTGACATGCTTTTCCATAGACCATTTTATACGGAGACATACCCATAGGATTTTTATATGCAGTTCTATAAGCCCATAATGCATCATCAAGTTTCTTGGACCAATTCTTTCTAGACCTATTACCAGTCTTTTGGAAAATTAATTTGAGCTCTCTATTGCTCAACTCTACTTGACCACTAGACTGAGGGTGATAAGGAGATGCAATTCTATGATTAACATCATATATAGCAAGCATTTTTCGGAAAGCACCATGAATAAAGTGTGAACCACCATCAGTCATTAAATATCTAGGGACTCCAAACCTCGGGAAAATAACTTCCTTAAGCTTTTTAATAGAAGTGTTATGATCAGAACTACTAGTTGGAATAGTTTCTACCCACTTAGTAACGTAATCAACAGCAACTAGAATATATGTGTATCCATTAGAGGCAGGAAAAGGTCCCATATAATCAAAGCCCCAAACATCAAATGGTTCAATTACAAGTGAATAATTCATAGGCATTTCTTGATGTCTACTAATATTACCAATTCTTTGACATTCATCACATGACAAGACAAACTTACGGGCATCCTAGAAGAGAGTAGGCCAAAAAAAACCAGATTGCAATACCTTATGTGCAGTTCTATCTCCAGCATGGTGTCCACCATAAGACTCAGAGTGACACTTGCGTAGGATCTGTTCCTGTTCATGCTCAGGTACACAACGTCTAATAACACCATCTACTCCTTCTTTATAGAGATGTGGGTCATCCCAAAAGTAATGTCTTAAATCATTGAAAAACTTTTTCTTTTGTTGGCATGTGAAGCTAGGTGGTATAAATTTAGCAACAATATAATTAGCATAATCAGCATACCAAGGAGTACTACGAGAAGTACTTATAACATTTAATTGTTCATCAGGAAAGTTATCATGAATAGGTAGTGGGTCATCAAGAATATTTTCTAACCTAGACAGGTTGTCTGCAACGGGGTTCTCAGCTCCCTTTCTATCAACAATATGCAAATCAAATTCTTGTAGCAAGAGAACCCATCTAATAAGTCTAGGTTTAGCATCTTTCTTTTCCATAAGATATTTAATAGCGGCATGATCTATTTGAATAGTTACTTTAGAATCAACAATATAAGATCTGAACTTATCACAAGCAAATACAACTGCTAAAAGCTCTTTTTCAGTAGTAGCATAATTTCTTTGAGCATTGTCTAGAGTCTTACTAGCATAATGAATAACATTTAATTTCTTATCAACTCTTTTCCCTAGAACAACACCTACAGCATAATCACTAGCATCACACATAATTTCAAAGGGTAGGTTCCAATCAGGTGGCTGAACAATAGGTGCAGAGACTAGTGCTTTCTTAAGTATTTCAAATGCTTCTACCCAATCATCATCAAAGACAAATGGTATATCTTTTTGCAATAAATTAGTCAGAGGCCGAGAAATTTTTGAGAAGTCCTTAATGAACCTCCTGTAAAATCCGGCGTGACCAAGGAAACTTCTTATACCTTTGATGTCCTTAGGACATGACATCTTTTCAATAGCATCAACCTTGGCTTTATCAACTTCAATACCTCTTTCAGAAACTTTGTGCCCCAAGACAATACCTTCATTAACCATAAATTGGCACTTTTCCCAATTCAAGACAAGATTAGTTTCTTCACATCTCTGCAAAACTCAATCAATATTGCTCAAGCAATCATCAAAAGAGGAACCATAGACGGAAAAGTCGTCCATGAAAACCTCACAAATCTTTTCACAAAAGTCAGAGAATATAGCCACCATGCATCTTTGAAAGGTAGCAGGTGCATTACATAAACCAAAAGGCATACGTCTATAAGCAAAAGTACCAAAAGGGCATGTAAAAGTAGTCTTTGATTGATCTCTAGCCGACACAGGTATTTGAGAGAAACCGGAATAATCATCTAGAAAGCAATAGTGTGTATGTTTGCATAATATTTCTAGCATTTGATCAATAAAAGGTAAGGGGTAATGATCTTTCTTAGTAGCTTTATTTAATTTGCGGAAATCAATTACCATCCTATAACCTGTGATAATTCTTTGTGGAATCAATTCATCTTTATCATTAGGAACAACAGTAATACCTCCCTTCTTAGGGACACAATGGACAGGACTTACCCACTCACTATCAGCAACAGGATAGATTATACCTGCCTCCAGAAGCTTTAGTATTTATTTTCTTACCACTTCTTTCATTTTAGGATTCAGACGTCGTTGAGGATCACGAACTGGTTTGGCATCTGCTTCCAAATTTATTTTATGTTGACATAGAGTGGGACTAATGCCCTTAAGATCATCAAGAGTATATCCAATAGCAGCACGATGCTTCTTCAGAGTTTTCAATAATCTTTCTTCTTCATGCTCTGAAAGGTTAGCACTAATAATAACATGTATATCTTCTTTTCATTAAGATAAGCACATTTAAGATTATCAGGCAACGGTTTAAGCTCCAACACGGGATCACCCTTGGGTGGAGGAGGATCCCCTAAAATTTCAACAGGCAAATTGTGATGCGGAATAGGTTCCTGTTTAAAGAATACTTCATCTATTTCCCTTCTTTCATTCATGAACATATCATTTTGATGGTCTAGCAAATAGTGTTCTAAAGGATCACTAGGAGGTACGGCAATAGAAGCAAGACCAATAATTTCATCCTTACTAGGTAATTTTTCCTCATGATGTTGTTTACTAAATTTAGAGAAATTAAACTCATGAACCATATCATCCAAGCCAACAGTAACAACATTCTTAGTGCAATCTATGGTAGCATTGACAGTATTTAAGAAGGGTCTACCAAATATAATGGGACAAAAGCTATCTTGTGGGGAAGTAAGAACAAGAAAATCAGCAGGATACTTAGTTTTCCCACACAAGACTTCAACATCTCTAACAATTCCAATTGGTGAAATGGTATCTCTACTGGCAAGTTTAATAGTAACATCAATATCTTCTAACTCAACAGGTGCAATTTCATTCTTAATTTCTTTGTATAAGTCATGAGGTATAACACTAGCACTAGCACCCATATCACATAAGCCATGACAACAATGATCTCCTATTTTAACAGAAATAACAGGCACGCCTACCACAGGTCTATGTTTATCTTTAGCACAAGGTTTAGCAATTCTAGCAGTTTCACTACGAACTGAATAACATGCCCATCAATATTATCAGACAAGAGATCTTTAACAATAGCAATATTAGGTTCTACTTTAACTTGCTAAGGAGGTTTATAACTTCTAATATTTCTTTTACGAACAACAGTTGAAGCTTTAGCATGATCCTTTATTCTAACAGGGAAAGGGGGTTTCTCAATATAAGAAGTAGGAACAATAGGATCATTATAAGTGACAGTCTTTTCTTCAACTTTAATAGGTGAAGCTACTTTTACTTCTATGGGAGGATGGTATTTAAACCACTTCTCCTTAGGGAGATAACACAAGTAGCAAAAGATTCACAGAAAGAAGCTACTATCTCAGAGTCAAGTCCATATTTAGTGCTAAACTTACGGAAAATATCAGTATCCATAAAAGATTTAACACAATCAAACTTAGGTGTCATACCTGACTCCTTACCTTCGTCGAGGTCCCAATCTTCAGAGTTGTGTTTAATTCTATCCAATAAATTCCATCTGAAATCAATAGTCTTCATCATAAAAGAGCCAGCACAAGAAGTATCGAGCATGGTGCGATTGTTTTCAGAAAGTCGAGCATAAAAACTTTGCATAATTATTTCTCTTGAGAGCTCATGATTGGGGCATGAATATAACATTGATTTAAGCCTCCCCCAAGCTTGAGCGATGCTTTCGCCTTGGCGAGGCCAGAAATTATATATATAATTGCGATCATGATGAACAAGATGCATAGGGTAATACTTTTGATGAAATTCCAACTTCAATCTTTTATGGTCCCATGATCTCATATCATCACATAGCCTATACCATATCAATGCATCTCCCTTCAAAGATAAAGGGAAGACCTTCTTCTTAGCAACATCATCGGGTATACCTGCAAGCTTAAATAATCCACAAACTTCATCCACATATATTGAGTGTTCATCAGGATGCTTGGTTGCAGCTCCTGTAAAAGGGTTAGCTAGCAGTTTTCCATCATACCCGAAGGAAATTTAAAAGGAGTTTCATTTTCAATAGGTTCAGTAGGCTGAGGAGCAACTCTTTGCTCTAGTGGACGGGGTGAAGATACCCCGAACAAGCCCCTCAGAGAATTACTTTCCATAGTAACAAGTGATAGTAAATTTCAGCAAACTATATACATTTTTCCTTACCAAATTCCACCAACCAAAGGCTCTACACTCCACGGCAACGGCGCCAGAAAAGAGTCTTGATGACCCACAAGTATAGGGGATCTATCATAGTCCTTTAGATAAGTAAGAGTGTCGAACCCAACGAGGAGTAGAAGGAAATGATAAGCGGTTTTCAGCAAGGTATTCTCTGCAAGTACTGAAATAAGTGGTAACAAATAGTTTTGTGATAAGATAGGTTGTAATGAGCAACAAGTAACAAAAGTAAATAAAGTGCAGCAAGGTGGCCCAATCCTTTTGTAGCAAAGGAAAAGCCGGAACAAACTCTTATAATAGGAAAAGCGCTCCCGAGGACACATGGGAATATCGTCAAGCTAGTTTTCATCACGTTCATATGATTCGTGTTCGATACTTTGATAATTTGATATGTGGGTGGACCGGTGCTTGGGTGCTGTTCTTACTTGAACAAGCATCCCACTTATGATTAACCTCTATTGCAAGAATCCGCTACTACAACAAAAGTATTAAGGTAAACCTAACCATAGCATGAAACATATGGATCCAAATCAGCCCCTTACGAAGCAACGCATAAACTAGGGTTTAAGCTTCTATCACTCTAGCAACCCATCATCTACTTATTACTTCCCAATGCCTTCCTCTAGGACCAAATAATGGTGAAGTGTTATGTAGTCGACGTTCACATAACACCACTAGAGGCTAGACAACATACATCTTATCAAAATATCAAACGAATACCAAATTCACATGACTACTCATAGCAAGACTTCTCCCTTGTCCTTAGGAACGAACTCAATTACTCACAAAGCATATTCATGTTCATAATCAAAGGGGTAATAATATGCATATAGGATCTGAACATATGATCTTCCACCAAATAAACCAACTAGCATCAATTACAAGGAGTAATCAACACTACTAGCAACCTACTAGCACCAATCCCGGACTTTGAGACAAGAATTGGATACAAGAGATGAACTAGGGTTTGGAGATGAGATGGTGCTGGTGAAGTTGTTGATGGAGATTTACCTCTCCCGATGAGAGGAGCGTTGGTGATGACGATGGTGATGATTTCCCCCTCCCGGAGGGATGTTTCCCTGGCAGGAAAACTCTGCCGGAGCTCTAGATTGGATCCGCCAAGGTTCCGCCTCGTGGCGGCGGAGTCTCGTCCCAAAAAGTTCCTCCTTATTTTTTTCTCATCGAAAGACCTCATATAGGAGAATATGGGCATCGGAGAGCCACCAGGGGGCCCACGAGGTAGGGGGGGCGCCCCCCACCCTCATGAGCAGGGTGTGGGTCCCTTGGCCTTCATCTTTGGGCTGGATTTTTCTTTATTTCTATTAAGATGTTCGGTGGAGTTTCAGGACTTTTGGAGTTGCGCAGAATAGGTCTCTAATATTTGCTCCTTTTCCAGACCAGAATTCCAACTGACGACATTCTCCCTCCTTATGTAAACCTTGTAAAATAAGAGAGAATAGCCATAAGTATTGTGACATAAAGTGAATAACAGTCCATAATGCGATAAATATGGATATAAAAGCATGATGCAAAATGGACATATCATGGATGTGCTCGAATCATGTCGCCGCTGACCTCGATGGTTGAGCTCCTCCTATCTCCCGCCACAGAACGAGGATTGACCTCCTATGATGCCGCCACCGCCCACCGCCCACCGCCCACCAACTGAGGATTGACCTCTTCTCCGGTAGCCGCGGAGCGACTGTTTTTTTACGGATATCCGCGGAGCGGCTGTTTACACGGTATCTCACAGTAACTGAATTATATGGACAGGGTAGTACATCACATACGGTTACGTAACAGAAACTGTGTCTAACCTACATTGTCCTCTCACACGGTTTGTTGCGGAAATCGTGTGTGACATTGTAATACCTAACACAAACAACATGTACAAACAGTGTGCCGTATATATACAACAGATATATAGTGCCATTTGTAGTTCCCAACCGTTATCTTATCTCCACAGTTTCCCCGTTTCCCCCATATCCCTACATAGCCTCCAAATTCCGTCGCGCGGCACTGCCATTAGGGGAATGTGGACGAGTGGTGCTGATGGTTTTGGTGCAGCTGCTCCTGCTCGTATTGCCGCCACGACAGCGGTTGCCGCCGAGCACTTGCCTAAGGTCATCAGAAGGCAGGTGTACTACGGATCCGAATCATCCTGTCAGGTTCCAATCTATCCCGATCTTTTTTACCATGTCCAAAGTATGGCTCCTTGCTGAATCCGTCCTGAATGAACCCCCCCCCCCCAGGAAAGCAATATGCCGCCAGATCCGGAGCTTGACTCTAGACTCCCGCAACAAGAGTTTGACTCCGAGTTTTGAGCCACCAAGAAGTACCAAAAGTTGAGTTGTGTGAACGGGCACACTCCCGCTCGACATGTATGCACGGAGGGATTCGACATTGGCAGGCGGTTTCTCAGTTGCCCCTTAGAGGTTAGTGCTAATTCAGTTCATCATTTTACTTCAGTTAATGCCACCGCTCATCCAGAATACTGTTTGACATTGGCAGGGATATGAGGCTTGTGCCTTTGTTAACTGGCTGGGTGAAGAATGGCAGGCAGGGCTCGGAGTGTTATCACCAAGCTCGCAGAAGATAACGTAAAGCTGAAGAAGAAATTGGCTGATCTGGAATGTACAATCAGTACGATGAAGTAAGAAAGAATCAATCATAGGCAACAGATGAAAGAAAGAGACAAGAAGGAACTAGCATGTGTAGTTGTGGTTGTCACATTAGCCATGTTCTATGCGTTGTTTGCAATGATGATTAGGGGTTTTGTTTGACATTATTGCTAAAGCACATCTAGATGTGCTCTAAGTAATGCACATCTAGGTCCTATATATGCCACGCGAAGATTCATGCAGATATTTTCCTTTGTCTTTTTTCTTTTCCTTTATAGTTTTATTATTACTGGCTTTATCAATAAGAGGTGCTCAATGTATGGCTTGCCAATTGTCCTACTCCGTTCGTACCGGTACCGGTGCATAATCCCAAAACTCGTTCCTTGTTATTGTCCTGAAAAAGGAAACCAGCCAAATAGCCAATAGGAGTCCTGCGCAACCAACCCTAAAAAAGGAGTCCTGCGCAACCCTCAGAATTTGGAGCGACTGGCTAGAAATAATTGCGGTTGATTATATCAGCGGTTAAATAATACGTCAACCCCCACTTCAATCCCCGCTTCAATTGGCAGTTCCTCTTCTCTACATACCCCGCTTAAGTGTCCACCGTCTTCATCGTCCCCGGCGGGCCGTGCTACACACTGGCACACACTCTGCAGCCCTGTCGAGCGATAGCGTGGACGACAGTTCGGCTAGCAGTCTGGCGCCCGATGATAGGTCAATCTTGGAATCATCCCGCTCGTCTTCCATGAGTCCGGCATCAAGCCTAGACCTTGATTATATCCGGTTCATGGAAGGGACGCTACCTCCAGAGTTGTCAGACGACAACCAGACGGATGAAGAGCCATCGAAGGACGAAGAAGAGGTCGACGACGATGATGAGGAGGAATGGTCGAACAAGGAGGAGGACAATGATGACTGCAATGATGATGACGACGGCGGCGGCGATGAAAAGCCAACATTCAGTGGCAAGAAGCGTCCTCGCCAAGACGATGTCGCGGGGCCATCCAACAAGAACAACAAGAAGAAGGACTAAATTAAGCGGACTATATATATATAGGACTCCTTTTCTGTACTCCTGGGAGTATGTACTCCCATTCCCAATATACCTCATATACGCATTGATTATACCTCTTTATCATTTTTAATATACTTCATTAAATATTCTAAGATACCCCAATACGAGTTTTGTTGAAAAAATATCATTTGCGACGTACTTTTTGTAGTATACATTTTTCATGTACAAACACATCAGTATATACGTAAACATTTAAAAATATGTAGACTCGCATGAATTTTATCATGAAACTCATTTTGGGGTATCTAGTAATTATTAATGAAGTATATTAAAAATAATAAAGAGGTATAAAAGATTCATCTATGTGGTACATGAGGAGCAGGAGTACATACTCCCAGGAGTACATAGCCATTTTCCTATATATATATATATATATATATCTGTTTATCCTGTCAATCTCATCGCACACGATTAGTAATATGTATTCGACAGAGATCTTCTACATTATCGCCAACAGGTTGGTTTGTTGAACTGTGTGCCATAACGAGCACACAATTCACAAAAAAGACCGTATGAGCTGCCTATAATGATCGCACACATTTCTGATTACCGACCTGTTTGCCGAGTATCACACACATCTTGTTACGCTGAGTCGTTTGTGTTCACCTCACTCATCGCAAATGGTTCAGTGGACCGAACTGTATGCCGTATATCGCACACACCTTGATCTGGCTGCTCGTTTCTATTGTTCTGTCTCAGTGCAAACATTTCGTACAGATCAACCGTATGCCCCTCATCGCACATGAAACTATAATCTGAACCATGTTTGATGTACCATTCATCCCAAACATTTAGGATCATTTCTGACGGTTTTCATACAGCACCATTTGCGATTATTGCATCGCACACAGTTTCTCAAATGGTCTCTGATCGTAGTCTCACGTTAGCAGCATCCTGCAGTAGTGTATGCCACACCCCTACCGATCAACAGGACCCCGTTTCGATCATAGGAGGTCTGTTTCCTCTATTTTGTGGTACGCCAGACCCCTCCTGATGAATAGGATCCCATTTCGACCGTGGCCGGTCGAACACAAGGCCATTTCCTCCGTTCTGCGGTACGCCAGGCCTCGTTTCCATCGGCTATTCTGTCCAAGTCGGTCGGCTCCCGATGAACACGACATATTGCGACCCAGTCGGTTGCCTCCCAATGAATAGGACGCTGTTTCTCCGTTCCGACCCAGCCGGTTCGCTGCCCGATGAACAGGACGCCATTGCTGCCGTCCGTTGCCTCTCCATGTACACAAGCCCTGGCCGACCGTATATCTATGCGCGAGTAGGCGTTCGAGACCCCGCACGTATGTACGTACGTGGCCGTATTTACTTTCTTGCACCCTGGCCGCTGTACGTACGTGTGCATGCTACGTGCGTGCCTCTACTATGACACGTGCCTTTCCTTACACGGCCACGGTTCATCGTTGCAGCCTGCAGATAGACCGATCGTATGTACGTACACGTTCACGACCAGAATAAAAACGCCATGTACGCTTCGACCAGGTGGGTCCCGACTGTCAGGAACTTCCTTGCGTGCTAAGATGTAGCTGGTGGGTCTCACTAGTCAGCGGGGCGAATCATTTTTTGCCCGTAATATGGACACACTTCCTTGCATGCAAACATGTAGCTAGTGGGTCCCAGTAGTCAGGGGGAAATGTTTTTTTCACAAAATACGGTGGCCTGTCCGGTGGGTCCCTGCTGTCAGGTGGAGGAATAATTATTTTGCACGTAATAAGGAGGCACTTCCTTGCTGCGGCCGTGGACCCAGCTGTTAGCCTCTCCATGTACTGTACTTTTTCGATGGAAGTCGTTTGTTGACCACATTGACCATGCCACGCCGAGAGCACTAAGGCGGTGGACGACGGCGAGGCCTAGGAAGGGGACGACGTGGGGCCGGGGAAGATGGGCAGTGGATGACCACGTGGAGAGGAGTACTTCGGTTCACTGGTTCGGCTGCGGTGTGAGGCTACCGTTGCCGCAGGGCCTGGCCAATGGTGGGAGTAGTAGGGGGCGGTGAGGCCTCCGCGGCAGCATAGCCGGCCATGGGAGGCAGGAGCAGGCGGCATGACTGGCGCTGCTTTGGGCGGCTGAAGCAAGAATACCAGAGGTTGAAGAAGCACTACGTGTGTTGGATGGACATCGTACGGTCACTGTAGCTAGAATCGTTCATATTGACTAAGTTGACAAAGCCCTCCATCCCCATCAACTTAGTAGGCCCACATGTCATCCTCCCACTATGCTGGGTCCCAGCTAGCAGGGGGAGTTTTCATTTTTTGTGCGTCATACGGAAGCACTTCCTTGCGTGCAAAGATATAGCTGGTGGGTCTGACCTGTCAGCGGGGGGAACATTTTTTCGTGAAATACAGAGGCCCTTCTGGTGGGTCCCAAATGTCAGGCGGAGGAATCATTATTTTGCGCTTAATAGGGAGGCATTTCCTTGTATGCGGCCGTGGACCCAGCTGTCAGCCTCTCCATGTAAAGTCCATGTCCGATGGATGTCTTTCTTTGACCATGTTGACCACGGCGCGCTGAGAGCACCATGGCGGTGGACGACGGCGAGGCCTAGGAAGGGGATGACGCGGAGCCGGGGAAGACAAGGCAATGGATGCCCATGCGGAGAGGAGTATGAGGGTTCACTGGTTCGGCGGCGGTGTGAGCCTACCATCTTCGCAGGGCCTAGCCAGCGGTGGGAGTAGTAGGGGGCGGTGAGGCCTCAATGGCAGCACAGCCGGCCAATGGAGGCAGGAGCAGGCGGTCTCGCCGGCGCTGGTTTAGGCGGCTGGTGCAAGAAGAGCAGTGATTGAAGAAACAACAGGACCGTTCGATTCAAATCCAACGGTCACAGCTGCTAGAATCATTTATTGACTAAGTTGACAAAGCCATGTGTACGTGTCAACTTAGTAGGCCCACAGGTCAGCCTCCGAACCGGTGCGCCCCAGATGTCAGTGGGAGGAATCATTTTTTTCACGTAATAAGGATGCAGTTGATTGCGTGCGGCCAGGCTAGTGGAGGGAGTAGGGTGGGCCGGTGAAGCCTACGTGGCATGACAGCGAGCCACAAGAGGAGGGAGAAGGCAATCCCGCCGGCGCTGGTTTAGGCGGCTGGAGCAGGAACATCAGAGATTGAAGAATCATGTCAGCCGTTGGATGGACATCCAACAGTCAGCTGCTACAATCATGTGTTGACTGACAAAGCCTTGTTTAAACAAGCCGGCCTCGAATTTTGTGTCGTGTAAAATCCATTTTCTATTATTTTTATAATTTTACTCATTTTCAAATTCATATGGAATTTATTGCAGCCCATTTTCCATTTTTAGAATTGCAGCCCATTTTCTGGTCAGTACCAGGGTTAAAAAATTGAAATAAAAATGTGCGAAATTTTGAAAATTCGCAATTTTTTGCTCGAGAACAAAATATTCTTAATCCAAAAATTATTAGCCGCACTACAACACATTTAGAAATAAATTAGTACTATGTCATGTTAAAATCCAATGAAATATAAAATATCAGTGAAGAAAGAAACCAAAAAGAAACTAATTTTCCCTTTTACTTTTAACAGATACTGACCAAACTCTTTGGCCAGGCCGGAATGCATCCCTCCTCATCTTGAAAGATTTGCAGCCGAGTAAGTCGGAGAAAACAAATAGGCCTAGCTAGGGTATTCTTCAAAAAGAAATAGTCACCTACCTATTTTCCCAAAGAAAAAACTGCTCGGTGGTCATGTTGTTAGATGGGCCACACAGACCGCACAACCCAGTTTATAACCTACTCCTCCGAACAAATCCTCAAAAAAAATTGCAATTCTGTCATTAATTGACTATACGTTGAAAATAATGTGGGTCCAAGATATCAGCAGGGTGGATTAGAGTAAAAAATGAGGGGTGCATCTGAGTAGTAAAAGAAGCGCTTTGCTTATGTTCGGGAGTGGACCTGGTGGATCCATACTGTCATACTCACATCTATAGTCCTCTCCTGATTCACTATGTTGATAGGGCCGGAAGGTGGCGCCACAGAGAGCGCACCAAGGCGGAGGATAAAGTGTTGTCGTCAATGTGTTGGGCTGGGTTGGACATTCTTATTTAAAAATAAAAATGTACCAGAACTATATACGACGTTGACTACGATTTGCATGGGTACGCTGGTTTCAGTAAGAAAATGGAGGGAGAAAGAAGACTGGTCACTATATTTGCCTAAGAATTATATTGACTGAATGTAATGACATTATCATAGGAAATAATATCCTCCGGTCAAATCATGAATTTAAAGAACTGGTGCATGAGCATTTAGCTTTATTTAATTACTTATTTATGTTTAGGGGACCATGAGGATGTACCTGGGCTGGATTCATGTCAGAGCCTCCCTTCTAGTTAATTATGGGCTCCTCTATTGGGCCTTCATTAGTGGGTTGCATGTTATCGACAAGTGGAAAATGTGTTCCTATAAAAAATAGTATGCGCTACGTATGGTACGGGGTAGTAAAGGATCGGACCGTGCAACGACTTCCAAAACATTGTGTTTGTCGTTCTAATAACACATTTATTCAACCAACTGACGAAATATACTACTGACTATACATTGAAAATAGCAGCAGCAGCAACCAGTGCTGGGGGTGCAACAGAAGCAGTAAGCAGGCTAGAATAGTAAAGATGCTGCTCTCTCTTCCAAACCAAACATCAACCATTATTACAAAAGGGCTACCAAAAAGAACATGTGTATGCATCAAACTAAATAAAGAACCTACTACACCAAGTGTAATCGTCTAGCTAACTGGCTCAATTAGACGTTACTATTTATTAAGCTGTGGAGATTGGCTGACGGCTTGAACCAGATGGGTGCCTGACAGGGGAAACTCTAGCCAGCAGGTCGAAGTATGATACTTGCGACCCTCTCTCCTACTTTCGGCTACAGAGCGTCGCTACCCATATCAGGGTATGGTGTGTGCAGAGACGCATGGTACACTATGTACACACAGTTTTGCCTGATGAACAAAACTGTGCTGCCATCATGATCCTTCACATCGGTTATCTCCTGGTTAATCGGACAATTCAGTCTGAGAAACAGAGAGCGTGTACCAAGGCTACTTACCAGCCTCTTGTCAAAAATTCCTAAAGGCCCTGAGAAGCTGGGATCCTGCTCAAAGACCTTGTAGTGACTATGATTGTATTCTGCAGAACAACACATCCGTTACGTGCGAACGATCATCAATTGTTCGCCGCCGTCTGATTGATCCAGGAACCACCTACAACTACCATGCCGCTTTTGTTTGAAAGGTTCTGGGATTAGGAAGGGTAGGGACACCACGCAGCCTACAACATCATATCAAGTTGGAGTCAAATAAAAAAGGGCTCTTAATGTAGTCAATCTTAAGAACAGCATGTTATGAGCATGAATATCTTTTAGTAAATTTTGATAGTAATATAAGCAAGCCATCATGATATCATAGGAAAGTAATATACTGCTGTAACAGCCATTTGTAGCGATGACTGGAGTAGGCCAGCAATACGTCCAGCCATAGAAGGAGTCGACAGCGTAAATGAAGCCCTTGTGTTCAATTGCATCAGAGAACCATGGAGGATGTATGATCCTGCGATGGACGTGCAGATTTATCCACTTACCGCAATGACCTGTCAGATAGGCTAGACCACGGTTGAAGAACGCAATTAGCCCGAAGTCTTTATAATTCACAGATCTTGTGGGCACTTGGCAGATTACAACCTTGAGAAAATCAAACTTGGTATCATGTTGGCTACTATAAGATTCCGAGTATTCTGGGCCGTGGTGCCAAAGCAGTGTAGTGTTAATCTAAGGAAGCGGGATCAATTGCCGGGTGTAGACCGCCATGAGCATCCAGTTGCCGCCACCGTCGACGAGCACCATCCAAGACGTGTTCATGCCGAAGTAGTACATACCGTTAATGTAGTTGAGGGTGACGGGGATCGGATCACAGTCAAGAGGGTTGATGCTCGCCACCGTACGATCGTTATGTTGCATGACACACCATTTCTGAAGATCAGGCGGCATCAACAAGCAAGGAGCTGGCTTAAAAAGCTCCGGCCTGAGGCTTTGAGTAAATGGTACAGCCCCGACGAGCACGCGGCGAGCGGCATGGTACTAAGATTGTCCACATGCAAAACAATGAGCTTGATTACCACTGTGGGGGGAAATTTCAGCCACTCTTTCGGCAGACGCTGGTCGGTTCTGCCCTTGTTAGTGCTTGGGTTTCAGAAGAGGGGGGAGGTGCCTAAGCGGGGATGGAAGATTGGACGATTAACAAGTATGGAGCAGTGAATATGTGCTGTGGGAAGTGGAGAGGTGACGATGACTACAGCACGGCCCTTGACTGACGAGACACGTACCAGCAGCAAAGGATCATATCGATGCCACACAACTTGCTTGAGTGATCACAGTACTGCTACTCCCTACAGTACCTACTACTATGCCCTAACTTGCTTGACTAGAGTAGTAGTGGAGTAGGACTCTGTTCTACTACTATCACTGGAGTATTAGTATATTCTAATCTAAAATAGTTACAAACTTCAATGCCCAAGCGTGGAATGACTACGAACCGCCATCGGTGCTAACTCCAATCCCCAGCAAACGTTCGCTGGCAGACATGGCAGTTGCGAACACCACGACACAGTTACAGTATGTGTGTAAGGGTGGCGGTTTTGTCAAATACTATGGCTTGAAAACAGGCCATCGTCAGATGGAAATCTGACGGTTAAATGGGACTCGCCATGATTGAGCTCATGGGGAACAATCGCCAGATATCATTACTAAAAAAAGGTTAAAACTCCCAGGGCTATAACTTGCACTGGCTGACCACTAACAATGATACTAACATAGTTGTAAAATGGTCAACGACCGTGTCTACGTGGTGTTTGGAATTATATGCAAAAAAATTAGCAAGATGCACATGCATTGCACGGAACATCAAGATGCATTTTTTTTACAAAACACCTGTTGTGATTGACCCATGCAGGAGTAATACCATGTGTAAAAACTAATGATATCTCGAGAATTTTATCAGAAACATGGTATCTCAACCATTTCATCGAACAAATGATATCTATAGAAAGATGATAAATAAGGTGAGGAGGAGTGGGGCGTGGTGGTGACTGGTGGTCGGACTGGGCAGAGGCATGGGGATGGACGGCGCCGGCAGCAGCCACCATGCCAGATTGTTACAGATACTTCCTTTTTTAATTGCTCAGCAATGAGGTTGTGGGAGATAAGGATGAACGAGGCAAGGCCTTATTTGTAAATGTGGAGAGAGCTGCGGGTATCTTTTGTAAAATTGTCATATTTTGCTTTCTATCCATCAGGTATAGACCGGACGGTCTATACTATAAGATGGCAGGCACACCATCATCACCAACTCAGTTTTTTCTCTACTCCTACTCCTATATTACTTATACTTATACTCCTATAATAGACTCAGTTGGTGATGATGGTGTGTCTGCCATCCGCCAATTTTGACCATTAGATCTGCATCTAACGGATGTGATGTAAGTTCTGGTCTTTTGCATCAATTCCCACTTCTCTGCTCTAGTTTATAAAAAACCTCTTAGTTTCTTGAAACCAACCACATTCCTCCCTTACTTCATCAAAACAGCCCAAAGAATATATTTGGAGTGAAACATAAGATATTTTTAGTGATATGTATATCAAAACTAAACTGTTTCCTTTCAAATTTGTGAATATGTATTATTCTAATTTGGGTCTGTTGCAACAGATGGGCTCATTGCTATAAAGGTTTATCTCCTACATCATCTGCAACGAACACCTGGTGTACTGGTCCGGGCCGGATGCTTGCAGCGCGATGGCCTGAGTTTGAATTATGTCCTCAACTGTAGATTTTTATATTTTTAAAAAATATACTTCTTTCGCTACTATACTGGGAGTGGAACCCACAGAGTACTTAGAATACAAGATTAAGGATGGATTCGTTTCTTTCTAATTTTTTGTACGAATCTGTAGCCAGCCTGCAAGTAATGTACATTGTACTGACAATGGAACCCATAGAGTACTTAGAATACAAGATTAAGGATGCAATTAACTTTTTATAGAGGGAGAATCATACATGCAATTAACTCAAATGGATTGGATGTGACTCTATTATTCTCCAATGGCAAATGGCAAATTCACTGCCACAGGTTGGAGTAGGTTTCTTGGTTTGTATGCAGGTTTAACGGAGGGATTTGATGGAGGCGAGGAGGCGTGTTCAGCTGGGTGTGCAGCGGGCGGCGCAGTACTATGCGATTTGACCGCTACTAGTATATTGTAAAAAAGAAAGAAGATTAGTAGAGATAGATATAATAGTAGAGATAGAGACTAGGGAGGAGCACCATCTACTCCTACGCTACATTCGACTGCCGCAACCTCCCTTAGAGCCACTCCCTCCTACGCTCCATTCGGCAGGCGCTGTTGAAATTTGGGGAGCGCACTCTCGCGACTGCTGGCAGCAATGACTTCACCGACGAAGACTTCTTCCCCGACCTCAGCAACCTCTTCCTCAACTACATGGGCGACAACCTCAATGCCAACAGTGCTGCTCCCATTGCACCGTATGTGTTTCTGTCCTTGTTCGAAATTGTGATAGAATTCTTGTTTCTAGTCGGTGTCCTAGATTTGATCTGTTCATCTGCTATGCTAATCCACATGATTAGTTTAATCTCTGTTATAGTCGTCATGATTCATTTTGTGCTTATTCAGTCCAAATCTTGTAGTAACTTACTCATATATTCAACTGGTGCACCATCCCCTAGAGCCACTCCCATTTCATGGATGGCCTGGTCGATGCCTCCAAGGAGCCCTTCGTCTACTGCTATGAGTGCCCGATGCCGATTTGGGGCTCGCCGGCAGACCTCGTGCATCACCTCATGCAGTCGTCCGTCTATCACTATTGGCCCGCGGCGAAGAACATCAAGTATGAAACATGCTACCCGTTCACCGTGTCGGAGTCGCTGGAGGATCACCGCCGCCTGCTAGTCTCAGGGGAGGACGACAATGTCATCCTCTTGATCGTGGGCACTGGCGAGGCCCGCGCTGGCCGCCGCCCCGTCTTTGTAGTGTGCGTCAGGGACAACGCCGCTGACGCTAAAACTGACACGAGGCAGATGTACGGGTGCGTGCTCACTGTTACTACCCCTCCGAGTTACGTGGGCGGCAACACTAGCTACAGGAAGCTGACTAGGACTTTGCCGAGCTGGGACCTTCACGCCAATGTGGATATGGAAGATGCATGGTATGATTTCCCCACCCCCAACGTGGTGCATGGGGACTCCAAGGAGGTTCACCTGGACATATGCATTACCAAGTTAAATGTTGATCATTAGTCTTCGCTCAATGTAATCCGTTGTCTAAGCATGTGGAGACTTCCATGCATGATCTTGCTCTATTGGAGTATTGTGCATGAATAAAAGTGTATCCATTTATGGTTTAGTCTAGAATCTTCCATGTATGAAATTTTTACTACAGTACTGGTGAAAAACTTATGATGAACCATTTCTTACATTTCCTCTGCCACTTTTCAAGTCATCCTGATTTAATCCCTCCGTCTAGGTGTATAAGGGCATGATTAATACTTAATAGTATTGCCAACTATTGACTATACGAAAGTGAAATGTCATCTGTAGCAAGCATGTATAACAATCGATACTCAAAACTAATTCTTAAAGATTATTTCTTTCAAAGCACAAGAAGTGTTATTTCTTCACAAGTTTTGGATGCAGGTTGAATAGTTTAACGCTTTTGTTTGCAAAAGATACTTTGTATCTATTTCACCCGAATGTTTTTGAGCTCTAGAGATGAAATAATATCCGAAGAAACCTATCGATACCCGTTACAGATGAGATGACCCCACATCCTTTGTCAAAATAAACAACTCCCCGATCAATGCATTTCACTGTTCCGTGCAATGCACACGCACCTTACTATAGATTAGTACGACCAAAAATTGAACTAACATTATATATAGTACGATAAATGCTGATTCATGTCACCTAAGATTATATCATTGAAAACTATGTCCAAATATGAATCCTACGATATAGTTTTTGTTGACATGCACTAACATTTTGTGAGTTAAATATTCAGTCAAATTCAATGGGGGACTAATAAATCATGACCGATGTAGTACTAGTGTAGAGGGTGTTGCTGCACGCGAGTGTCACCCTGCTCATGGCGCGGCAGTAAAGCCGCCATATCACAAAACCCAACCACTCCCAGTAATAAGTGGCCTGGTAAAATAAACGGACAAGCAACAATCACATCCCTTCGTCTTTTTTGTATTTCATCTCTATGCATTTAGTTTCTCCGGTTCATCTCGCACACTCGATCCCTAGCTACTACTCCTAGTATCTCTAGCTACCACTCATAGGGCCAGTTCTTCTGGTGGCTTAAAAAATAAGTCGTCTCTTCCCCAGCTTTTCCCATAAGACAAGTAATAGTGGAGAGTAACATTAAGGCGCCTCACTCATTTATTTGGGCTTCTAAACTACTACATGTACCTCTGTACTGGTTTATTCACCACCATTATAATTTGTGCTAAATTTTGGCCAAAGATTTAACTGATAAAATGTTAGTGCATGTGACATCTGCACGTACTTACAAAACGCGTATGGATACACAAGGTTTCCAAACTTTTCCTTTTACATACTTAATTAACGACGCTAATAATTCCCCAACATTCGAGATTTATCATTTGCGTCCCAAAACTAATGAGATCGCCTTACGAAACTAAATTATATTCCTAATAAAAGCCATGACGCTCGCAGGAGCGCTTGCGGCGCGCCACGAGTGCCCTGGTGCGTGGCCGTTTCTCAGTGCACCGAAACAATGCCTCTTCCTCAGCCTCGCAACTCGCAATGTGCTAATTGGCGGCTTACTAGCGGGCGAGCGTGGTGTGGTGATCCGGTGCCAACAGGTACTCCTCCTCCCTGGAAGCGTGCACCTAGTCCATGTACTGCCAAGCGTAGATGAGGCGCTTGGGCCCGACTGCACTCAGGGCTTTGGCACGGGCATCCTCTGCCACCCTCACGGCCCTCGCACGAGCCTTCTGCCAACGAACCAATTGCCTGACTCTCTTGGACGCGACATAGGCCTGCCAGGCAGCTTTCCCCACGGTCCACTTCTCTTCCTCGGCCTTCTTCTCTGCCTCTATTTTGGCGCGCTATGCTGGAGGCAAAGCCTCCCACAAGGCGACATCCATTTCTTTCCAAAGCTCCTCAAGGCTGGGGGGCTCGGCGGGCGGCGTGGCGTTCTCCTCGTAGCAGCGAGCCAACGCGTCCTCTGATGCGCGTGATTGCGAGATTGGGAACGCCGACGCGTCCACCTCGACGCATCCCGGTGAGGAGTGGAATGCCGATGCATCCTCCGGAACTAGTGGCAGCGAGGAACGGAACAACGACGCATCCTCCTCGACTAGTGGCGGCGAGGAACGGAACGTCGATGTGTGACCATCCACGCGGTGCAGCGAGGGCGCCTAGGGCTTGGGAGGGGGATGCCATGGTGGTCGATGTGAGAGGGATGGGTGAGGGAGTCCTGGACTAAGGGGTCCTTGGGTTTCCAGCCTGTTGGACATGGGCCGGACTGATGGACTATGAAGATACAAGACCAAATACTCTCACCCGTGTCCGGATGTGATTCTCCTTGGCGTGGATGGCAAGGTTGGCGTTCGGATATGAAGATTCCTTTCTCTATAACCGACTTTGTATAACCCTAGTACCCTCCGATGTCTATATAAACCGGAGGGTTTAGTCCGTAGAGGCAGAGACAATCATAATCACATACGTTAGACTTCTAGGGTTTTAGCCATTACGATATCGTGGTAGAATAACCCTTGTAATACTCATATTCATCAAGATCAATCAAGAAGGAAGTAGGGTATTACCTCCATAGGGAGGGCCCGAACCTGGGTAAACATTGTGTCCCTTGTCTCCTGTTAGCATCAACCTTAGACGCACAGTTCGGGACCACCTACCCGAGATCCGCCGGTTTTGACACCGACATTGGTGCTTTCATTGAGAGTTCTGCTTTGTTGTCATCAGAAGGTTCGATGGCTCCATCCATCATCTACAACAATGCTGCCCGGGAGGATGTCTTTCTCCCTGGCCAGATCTTCGTATTCAGCGGCTTCGTACTGCGGGCCAAGTCATTTAGCCGTCAGGTCAGGTTTGGAAGCTTGAACTACGTCGCTGATATCCGCAGAGACTTGATCTTCGACGGATTTGAGCCCATGGCAGCCGCTCCCTGCCACCGCGATGAACATGACCTAAATCTGTCATCGGACCATACCCAGGAGATTGCGTCTGTAAGCGCTCTGGCCCTAGATCCGGAGCAGCCTGTGCCATCCGAAGACGGGAAGCTTAATCCCTCTAAAGAAGCCACAGACTCATCGGCGTTGGAGCCGCACACAGACTCAGCTTTGAGCGGGGTATGCGTCACCGGACCCCCGGATTCATCTTCGGTCACTAATTCCGAACTACATGCATCTGCGTCCGGCGAGCCTTACCAGGCGTTGATCGTCGAATTCTGTTCCGCAGACATCTTCCGGCACTCACCTTTAGGCAATGTGCTAAACTCATTAAAAACCCTCTCTTTAGCAGGGGACTCAGAACCGAATTATATCCGGTTTGAACCGGGGGCCTATGAAGGGGAAATTCATTTCCCACCCACCTCCCACTTAATAGCCACTGTCGAAGATCTAACCGACATGCTCGACTACGACTCCGAAGACATTGACGGTATGGACGACGATGCCAGAGAGGAGCAGGCCCAAAACCAGCCATTTACCGGGCGCTGGACAGCCACCTCCTCCTACGATGTATACATGGTAGACACACCCAAAGAAGTTAACGATGATGACAAAGAAGATCCAATGGAAGATAAACCTCCTAAGATACAGCCAAAGCACCCATGACAGCGACGCCGCTCTAAGTCATGCCGTGAAAAAGATAGCGATACCGGCAGAAGAAAACAATACACTAGACGATGCCGAAGACAATGAAGACCCCGTTGAGCCAACTTCCCAACAGGACAAACAGGAACATGGGCGAGTTAGCCCTGATGAACAGGCCGAACACGAAAACTCGGAGGACAGTAACTATCTTCCACTCTCCGAGGATGAGGTGAGCCTCGGCGACGAGGATTTTATCGTGCCTGAGGAACCTCTCGAGCAGGAGGGCTTTAAGCGTCAGCTAGTAGCCACTGCAAGGAGCCTAAAAAGAAGCAGCAACAGCTTCAAGCTGATCAAGATCTGCTCAATGATAGATGGACTAACGTCCTAGCAGCCGAGGAATACGGCCTCGAGCAACCACCCAAAAGTTACCTGAAGCGCAAATTACTACCTCAATTCGATGATGAGGCGTTGGAGCCCGTGCCATCAGTGCACAAGGCGGCTGACCGACCACCACGTGGTCGGGACAAAGCAGCAACCCAAGCCGAACACCTGCCCGTACTACCTCGCTACAAAGGCAGGGATGAAACAGCTCGGGCATATACATATGACCTTCGGCAGGACCTAGTCAGTAGAGCAGGACATACCAGATCAATCTACGGATCGCGGGGGCGTGCCCCGACACGCGACGATGGCCATCTATTCAGACATGACAAACCTAATCACGCTCGGGCCGAATGCCACAGATGGACTCCATCCGAGCTACGTCGTGATATGGCCCGATATAGAGGCGCCGCAGACCCTCTTTTCTTCACTAATGAAGTAATGGGGCATGAATTCCCCAAGGGTTTAAACCCGTGAACAATGAATCAGACGATGGAACAACAGAACCCGCAGTATGGATTGAAGATTTTCTTCGCCATATTCATATGGTCTGCGGTGATGACCTTCATGCCATCAAATACCTCCTGCTAAAACTCAAAGGGCCATCTCGGCACTTGTTAAACAGTCTGCCTGAAAACTCTATTGGCAGCTGGGAGGACTTGGAAGACGCCTTCCGCGACAACTTCCAAGGTACATATGTACGACCTCCAGATGTGGGCGACATAAGTCACATAGTTCAACAACCCGGAGAGGCAGCCAGGAAATTCTGGACCAGGTTCTTGCTACGTCTTGAGCTTGCGTTGGTTTTCCCTGAAGAGGAAGGGATGATGCAGCAGAGTAGCGTAAGTATTTCCCTCAGTTTTTGAGAACCAAGGTATCAATCTAGTAGGAGCTCACGCTCAACTCCCTCGTACCTGCACAAAGCGATAGCTAGTCGCAACCAACACGATTAGGGGTTGTCAAGCCCTTCATGGTCACTTACGAGAGTGAGATCTGATAGATATAATATTTTTGGTATTTTAGGTATAAAGATGCAAAGTAAAAAGTAAAGGCAAAGTAAAAAGTAAAGCAAGATTAAAGTAATGGAGATTGATATGATGAGAATAGACCCGGCAGCCATAGGATTCACTAGTGGCTTCTCCCAAGAGCATAACTATTCTACGGTGGGTGAACAAATTACTGTTGAGCAATTGATAGAATTGAGCATAGTTATGAGAATATCTAGGCATGATCATGTATATAGGCATCACGTCCGTGACAAGTAGATCGAAACGATTCTGCATCTACTACTATTACTCCACTCATCGACCGCTATCCAGCATGCATCTAGAGTATTAAGTTAAAAACAGAGTAACGCCTTAAGCAAGATGACATGATGTAGAGAGATAAATTCATGCAATATGAAATAAACCCCATCTTGTTATCCTCGATGGCAACGATACAATACGTGCCTTCTGCCCCTTCTGTCACTGGGTAAGGACACCGCAAGATCGAACCCAAAGCTAAGCACTTCTCCCATGGCAAGAACTGCCAATCTAGTTGGCCAAACCAAACGGATAATTTGAAGAGACTTGCAAAGATAACCAATCATACATAAAAGAATTTAGAGAAGATTCAAATATTATTCATAGATAGACTTGATCATAAACCCACAATTCATTGGTGTCAACAAACACACCGCAAAAAGAAGATTACATCGAATAGATCTCCACAAGAGAGGGGAGAACCTTGTATTGAGATTCAAAGAGAGAAGAAGCCATCTAGCTACTAACTATGGACCCGAAGGTCTGAGGTAAACTACTCACACTTCATCGGAGAGGCTATGATGATGTAGAAGCCCTCAGTGCTGACGGCCCTCTTCCGGCGGAGCTCCGGAACAGGCCCCAAGATGGGATCTCGTGGATACAGAAAGTTGCGGCGGTGGAATTAGGTTTTTGTCTCCTGTTCTGATCGTTTGGGGGTACATGTGTATATATAGGAGGAAGAAGTACGCCGGAGGAGCAACGAGGGGCCCACGAGGCAGGGGGCGCGCCCTAGGGGGGCGCGCCCCCCACCCTCGTGACCGCCTCTTTTGTTCCTTGGAGCAGGGTCCATGTCTCCTGGATCACGTTCGGTGAGAAAATCACATTCCCAAAGATTTTATTCCGTTTGGACTCCTTTTGATATTCCGTTTCTTTGAAACACTGAAATAGGCACAAAAAAACAGCAATTCTGGGCTGGACCTCCGGTTAATAGGTTAGTCCCAAAAATAATATAAAAGTGGGAAATAAAGCCCAATATAGTCCAAAACAGTAGATAATATAGCATGGAGCAATCAAAAATTATAGATACATTGGAGACGTATCAGGCATCCCCAAGCTTAATTCCTGCTTGTCCTCGAGTAGGTAAATGATAAAAAAGAATGTTTGATGCGGAGTGCTACTTGGCTTAATTTCAATGCGGAGTGAAGATTAGAAAGATTCAAGACAAAAGTTTATATTGACCTAAAAAATAATAATACTTCAAGCATACTAACAAAGCAATTATGTCTTCTCAAAATAACATGGCCAAAGAAAGTTATCCCTACAAAATCATATAGTCTGGCTATGCTCCATCTTCACCACATAAAGTATTTAAATCATGCACAACCCCGATGACAAGCCAAGCAATTGTTTCATACTCTATCTTTTGCAAAACTTTTTCAATCTTCACGCAATACATGAGCGTGAGCCATGGATATAGCACTATAGGTGGAATAGAATGGTGGTTGTGGAGAAGACAAAAAGGAGAAGATGCTCTCACATCAACTAGGCGTATCAACGGGCTATGAAGATGCCCACCAATAGATATCAATGTGAGTGAGTAGGGATTGCCACGCAACAGATGCACTAGAGCTATAAGTATATGAAAGCTCAAAAAGAAACTAAGTGGGTGTGCATCCAACTTGCTTTCTCATGAAGACCTAGGGCAATTTTTGAGGAAGCCCATCATTGGAATATACAAGCCAAGTTCTATAATGTAAAATTCCGACTAGTATATGAAAGTGATAACATGAGAGACTCTCTACTATGAAGATCATGGTGCTACTTTGAAGCACAAGTGTGGTAAAAGGATAGTAACATTATCCCTTCTCTCTTTTTCTCTCATTTTTTATTTGGGCCTTTTCTCTTTTTTTATGGCCTCTTTTTATTTGGGCTTCTTTTTCCCTTCTCATTTTTTTCCGTCCGGAGTCTCATCCTGACTTATGGGGGAATCATAGTCTCCATCATTCTTTCCTCACTGGGACAATGCTCTAATAATGATGATCATCACACTTTTATTTTTCTTATAACTCAACAATTACAACTCGATACTTAGAACAAAATATGACTCTATGTGAATGCATCCGGCGGTGTACCGGGATATGCAATATGACAATGATGGAATGTGTCATGATAAACGGAACGGTGGAAAGTTGCATGGCAATATATCTCGGAATGGCTATGGAAATGCCATAATAGGTAGGTATGGTGGCTGTTTTGAGGAAGGTATATGGTAGGTGTATGATACCGGCGAAAGGTGCGCGGTATTAGAGAGGCTAGCAAGGGTGGAAGGGTGAGAGTGCCTATAATCCATGGACTCAACATTAGTCATAAAGAACTCATATACTTATTGCAAAAATCTGGAAGTTATCAAAGCAAAGTATTACGCGCATGCTCCTAGGGGGATAGATTGGTAGGAAAAGACCATCGCTCATCCTCGACCGCCACTCATAAGGAAAACAATCAATAAATAAATCATGCTCCGACTTCGTCACATAACGGTTCACCATACGTGCATGCTACGGGAATCACAAACTTTAACACAAGTATTCTTTAAATTCACAACTACTCAAGTAGCATGACTTTAATATTATCACCTCCATATCTCAAAACAATTATCATGCTTCAATTTTTTCTTAGCATTCAACACAATCAAAAGAAAGTTTCACAAATCTTGAATACCAAGCATATTATTATTAAGCAAATTACCATGCTATTAAGAGACTCTCAAAATAATTTAAGTGAAGCATGAGAGATCAATAGTTTCTTTAAAACAAATCCACCACCGTTCTCTAAAATATCTAAGTGAAGCACATAGAGCAAAATTACTACGCTCAAAAGATACAAGTAAAGCACATAGAGCAAAACTACTACGCTCAAAAGATATAATTGAAGCACATAGAGTATTCTATCAATTTTAATTCATGTATGGCTCTCTCAAAAGGTGTGTACAGCAAGGATGATTGTGGCATACTAAGACACAAAGACACAAATAATACAAGACGCTCCAAGCAAAACACATATCATGTTGGTGAATAAAAATATAGCTCCAAGTAAATTACCGATGGAAGTGGACGAAAGAGGGGATGCCTTCTGGGGCATCCCCAAGCTTTGACTTCTTGGTGTCCTTGGATTATCTTGGGGGTGTCATGGGCATCCCCAAGCTTAGGCTCTTGCCACTCCTTGTTCCATGATCCATCAAAATAATTCACCCAAAACTTGAAAACTTCAAAACACAAAACTCAAAATAGAAAACTCGTGAGCTCCGTTAGCGAAAGAAAACAAAAGACCACTTCAAGGTACTATAATGAACTCATTATTTATTTATATTGGTGTTAAACCTATTGTATTCCAACTTCTCTATGTATTATAAACTATTTACTAGCCATAGATTCATCAACATAAGCAAACAACACACGAAAAACAAAATCTATCAAAAACAGAACAGTGTAGTAATCTGTAGCTAGCGCAAGATCTGTAACCCCAAAAATTCTAAAATAAATTTCTGGACGTGAGAAATTTATCTATTAATCATCTTAAAAAATAATTAACTAAATAGCACTCTCCAAATAAAAATGACAGCAGTTCTCGTGAGCGCTAAAGTTTCTGTTTTTTACAGCAAGTTCAACAAGACTTTCCCCAAGTCTTCCCAACGGTTCTACTTGGCACAAACACTAATTAAACACAAAAAACACAACCAAAACAGAGGCTAAATAATTTATTTATTACTAAACAGGAGCAAAAGGCAAGGAATAAAAATAAAATTGGGTTGCCTCCCAACAAGCGCTATCGTTTAACGCCCCTAGCTAGGCATAAAAGCGAGGATAGATCTAAGTATTGCCATCTTTGGTAGGCAATCCATAAGTGACTCTCATGATAGTTTCATATGGTAATTTTATTTTCTTTCTTGGAAAGTGTTCCATGCCCTTTTTTAATGGAAATTGAAATCTAATATTCCCTTCCTGCATATCAATAATCACACCAACCGTTCTAAGGAAAGGTCTACCAAGAATAATAGGGCAAGAAGGATTGCAATCTATATCAAGAACAATGAAATCTACGGGCACATAATTCCTATTTGCAGCAATAAGAACATCATTAACTCTTCCCATAGGTTTCTTAATAGTGGAATCCGCAAGATGCAAGTTTAGAGAGCAATCATCAAAACTAGTAGAATGCCCGTGCGTTGCTACGGGCAAAAACCGGATACCTATGTTTTAACAGGGAATAATAAAAATATGAACACATAGATCAAATTATTCTTTTAATTTAGATATACACGTTAGGCATGGTGGCATCCTGTTTCTATTATATTCTTTCACATTTTTCCTTCTCGCCAATCTTCCTGTCTTCTTAACATGCCAAGTCGCTCGCCACCCAAGAACTTATAACTTGATATATACGATCCATGATTAAATAGTATAGTAGAATGTACGTGTGTTGCTACGGGCTACAATACATATAAATGACTCAAACAAATGATTAAGGTCGTCTTCATGGTTGAAACTCATTTCTCCCTCATATGTTTGGGCAGGTTTGAACATCAAATGGGCGCCCGGTGGGCTCCCCAAAATTCAACCGTCTAGATTGTCCGAGCTCTCTCAAATCCAGCTCATGTGGGGGAGAAATGTGGTTTCCCGGTCTATTTGTCATGTTATCTCCAAAACACGGTCCCAACACACAAAAAAACCACCCCGCGATGCATCCTTCCCTTTTCCTGCCGACCACTCCCGTTTCTGCTCGGTTTCCCGCCATCGCAGCACATTTCGCGCTGAAGTCCTCTCCTTTAAAACCGGATGACGCCCATATTACCGTTGTCACGGCACCCTCTCTCCATTACACCGTTACTTCCCCACGGACCGCCATGGAGGAATCCCCCGCCAATCGCCCTGCTCTCCACCCTGATCCCCTCCCTCCCTATTCGTGCGGATCCACCACCGCCATCAAGGGAGAGGAGGCATGCACCGCCCATGACGCCCCCCTCCCCTGAGCCAAGAAGGTGGATCCAATGTCTCTTGAGTCATTGCCACGTTGTAACTACATTTGAATATCATGCATTACCACAAAAAAAATATGATGTGTGTTGTTGTGCATGCAACTGATATGCCACCGTGTCCATAACTCTTGAAGCAACCAGCCAATGCATTTACCATTCTATATAAACATAAAAGTCTATTATTAACTCTTGAAGAGCCCAACAAATGCATTTACCCTTCCATCCTTATAAACAATTGTACAACTTGATGAAAAAAATATATGAACCGCTCGCTCATGCAATTTGCTACAAAGTCATCTCTAATGAAATGCAATTTGCCACATTTTGTAAGGTAGAGAAATTATTCCACTCACACGGTCATAACTAAAGAAACCAACTCCACCCTTATTCCGGTCATTCTCAACCCTCACTCTTATCACAAAATCCACTAATTCGTGTTCTAATTGAGCCCGACGTCGCCGTGGCAGGCCAACAAGAAGGGACAAGGGCGGCAACCGCCTCCCCATCTTAGTGCTAGTACCCCCTCGTTCTATATTGGACCAACCCTTCATTCCAAGCTCTAGCATGACAGCTCCATGCTCATGTGTTGCCACGGAAAAATAAATATATGAATAGAAATTTTCATCCCAAAGGCAACTTGCACCTTGCTTCCACCTCCCATAAGATGTATATTTTTCACCCTCACCTCGCTAGGATATATATGTTTTTTAATATTTTTATCCCTCTATGCCGGATCTACCTCCAACTCTATTGTGGTCTTCAATATAAGCCGTCCGTTAATACTCATGGTACTAAATTCCAAGTTGGAAATAAAACTAACTTTAAAAGTAGAGATAAGTGTGCATGAATGGAAATGGTTAAAGTAGTAGTTTTTTCCATGGAAGTACTTAGCTCACTTTCTATTCTTTACCAACAGGCCATCGTCAGATAAAGACAATAATGGTGGCAATTTAAAGATGATATGCACAACACTGACTACGGGAGATAAATAATATGGATATGTTTTACACTTACAAATAGACGCTGTTATAACGCAAATCAAGGTCATGAGATAGTAGTCTACTTGTTTCAAGCTATCAAGATCATACTTTGGTTTTCGACGGTGGTTTGTCTGGCACAAAAACTATTGTGTAAGAGATCTTCGGTTCTATCATTAGAATTAAATGTGATCCTCTTCCGTCCATAAATCTTTGGTTTCTTGCTCTTCATGTCTTGAACGCCACCACCTTCTTGCCTTCTTTCCTAGATGGGTTGCATAGTCTAAATAGGAACACGAGCTAAAGCCGACACCTCTTTGTCAGTCCATCATTCAACAATCTCCGAGACATCCTTTCTAAGCATGGTGTATACAACCCTGTGCTCATCTTTAGTCCACTGCCACTTTAGAAGCATACCTACTTGATCTGCAAGTTAATAAATTTGGAATTAGTACTATTCTAAAAAATGCTATTATTCTTATTATGAAAAATATGCTTGCATGCTACTATTGCAAAATCTAACCTTCCTTTTTCTAAATAAAGTTAGTTCCTACTCCTTCCTAGCCTTTTTCATGATTGTCCCAACTGGTAGCCTACAAGTGCATGTTACTGTTGCAACTTCGCAAAAGGAAAAATAAGTCTACAACAGAAAATCTATTACTTCTCTAATTCAAGCTTCTTTTGCCGGTTTATGTAAATCAAATTTGCTCGTACTCTTTCCTATTCATTCCATGTTACTGCTACAATAGTGAAACTTTTAAAATAGATCTAGGGTGGAAACATATAATCATTTCTTTTCTATTCTTTTCAAGGTTTTTCGGAAATAAAAACAAAATAAGCACTACATATTGTTAACATGATTTTTGACATGATCATATCCCGATTGCGCAACCAGATTTTCTCAGTATTTGACATGATTATCTCAATTGCACAGAAATATTTTCTCTTAGTTTTTTTACCATTGTTGATGATATTTTCTTAATTGCACGGAACTGTTGCTAATCGAAATACTCCTATGGAACGCGATTACGTATGCTTGTTTGGCAAGCAGATTTTTTATTTACTATTTAGGCCCTTTATGTGGTTGTTTCCAATGCTACCCCAGACATCCTGGCTATGCTGCATATAAATGTTGCCTTGGGAATACTTGTTGCACTCCATGGCGCCATCACCATTCTAGACGTGTCCTCATCCCGCCACTCGAAGACTGCCTGCGAACTCTTTCCCAACATTGCCAAAACCGGTTATTACTTGAAAAAGTTATTAAAAGAACAGAAAATGTATACGGTTTACTAAAAGGTCTGCACATCTGGTGTATCATTTGCACATAGCAGTTACGTACATGCTAAACTCCTTAATTAACAAAGCTGAAGGGTGATGGTAAATAAGTCTGTAGGTTTGTTTGCTCAATTCAACTCGCCGAAAAATATGAACTCACAAACACAGGACACCATGAACTATAGAAAGGAACCATCTAATGAATGTGACCACCAGCCTAGCTACTATCCCAAGTGTCCTCTGGATCGCAACTTACAGAAACATCATCAAGGTAGGAAAATTTTTACCAAACCTGCAATGCTTTGATCCAGCAACGAGGACGTTTAAGTGATATCCCATTAATGGTATCCTAGAGCGGTTGCAATGGCGGCGGCGTGGTACCTGGCCTTCAAACCTAAGGTATCAAATGGGCGGAATCTCTGTCTGCATAACATCAGTACCTCTTAGGAAGAAAATTTATGTACAATACTAACTGTCAATAACATCGGTTACCAATTTGAATCCCTCCATCAACAACCTGACATTACCATGTTCATCGTGATGCTTCGGGGCACCATCATGCACTTGCCCTTGCTGTCCTAGCAGGCCTGGGAGATTCAAAAGGAGTTACCACAACAGATCACTTCAGTGTTAGTTACACAAGCTCAGAGTTCAGAAACTACTTTCATAAATAAGTTCAGACTAGCCGTTGAACTTGGCATGAATAAACTACAAAAAGAAGACAATGTAAATTAATTAGTCACCTTTTGGAGGACTGATTCTGCTTCATGGTGAAAAATGCATTCACCTCCTTCACTTTGAGCTGAAGAGCAGAGAACTTCTCTATCATCTTGTTTATGTTAGTACGTACATGTCCTCCTGCATGAGGCTCAAGCGGGTCTTGGCGATGGCCACCTTCCCGTTGATCTCCATGTACCAGCGCTGTAGCTCCAGCAGTAGTGACAGCCGGACAGACCCACCTTTGGCGACACTCTCCACAACGTCCTCCACCAGCCTTTCAGACTTCAGTTTCAGTATGAATGAGTACATGCCTGAATTCCAAACACCAATACACACCACATGACTGAACCGGACAATATATTTCTTACTCTCAGAGACTACACGTACACAATGCTAAGATGTAGATTACATAGATAGAAATCTAAAGCATCAAAATTGCGTACCTCGACAGGTTGAGAGCCCTGGGAATCACCCTACGAAGGAGAACTCTACAGAAGGAGAAGCTGTATATGGATGTACTCGACGACACGGCGGCCACCGCGGAGCACCTTGCACTGCTGCATGTGCTCATCTGCGCACTTCTTCACCAGCTCCTCGCACCCGATATTGTTGTTGTAGAACACGCGCTGTAGCAGTTCCAAGAACCTGAATGTCAGCAGAAAATTGTGATTTTCCTGTGCAACTTGATTCAATCACAGAACTTCTTATATGGTAGATGATATCAATTGTTGTCCAGATGTTAGTTTTGCATCAAAATTGAGAAGAATACAAAAGAGCTCGTTGAAGAAATAAAAAAAACTAAAAGGAAGTGTTTAGTGCTAATCTATAAAAACTACATGAGTGAAATTTCGAATACCAAAAGAGTAGTTGAAAACTATAGATAAAAATAAAAATAAAAATTTTACAGCCACAACTTCAGCCGAAACATCCTACCAATGGCATGCATCATCCTAATTAACAAAGATGAATTTAACAGCACACATGCAACATAACTTGGTAATAGCTTGTTTGAAAATAACACAAATAACTCAACGAAAGTGAAACTGAAGCAAATGTTAACCAACACAGAGGAGTATAGGAACCTTTTTTAGGTGTTCAGATTACAATAGGTATACCGGTTCATCGTCAGCATCTGAGTCATGCCGTGGGATCCGCAAGCTACATCTGCTGTGTTGGCGACATCACTGTCGAAGAGAACCACCTGATACTCACCATAAGAGCAACCAGGAAACATCCATTGACTCGATCAACAATATTCGAGAGCCTGAAAATACAAGGACGACTGGCCATATCAGGATGTGGCACTAATCTACTCAACCCTGCCATCATCAAGCAAAAGAAAATAAACCATCATTTAAAACCAACTAAGCTACACAAACAACTACTATCATCAGGCACAAGAAAAGAAAGCTTGAAGCTACATAAATATCAACTACCTTAGAGAGGCAATTTGGTTCATTTAAAACCATCATTCGGAAATCAAAACAGTAGTCTGGAGAAAAAAATTATGCATTCAATTCACCACGTAAGCGCACAGCAAAGTGGTAGTACTCACATTCAGACTTTGGTACCTCAACAACATCAAGCAACCCACCGTAAAGAGCCTAAGGTGAGCATTCCCTACCATTAAAGAAAAGAATGGGTCAGAAAATTGCACCCTCGAATCATGTCCATGAAGGTAAATGCATCCCCCAAGATTCATTTCCTGTTCTCGAGTTCATGCATAAGAACCACAGGGGCACAAATCAAACTGTACGATGTCCAAACCAGGAAGAATACAGGGTGTCAAATGGAACGAGGGAAGCTCACCTGAGATTGAGAATCCACATACGAGAGTATGTTGCTTGTAAACGGGCATCACCTTCGTGGCTAACAGGGGCATAGGAGTAGACAGGGGCACACGGAGGAGGGAGGGCGGGGCACAAGCTGTACGAGCTCGCCGGGCCATACGTGACGGCGGCGGCGACATTTGCTCGAGGTCGCTCGGGCTCCCCATCTTGAAAAGGGGAGGCGTCATGCTGTGAGACAATAAAGCGAGATGAAGATTGGATCGAGAAATTACTGGGATGCGGGTGGCGGCGCATCGAGACGAGCATTGGGGCAACGGCACGGCGATGGTGCAAGGAGGATCAGGATCTGGCCGGTCAACCTCCTCCTCTCTAACGAAATCTGGCTGGTGAACCACCACCATCACCGGCGCGACCATCCAACAGGGAGCAAAGCCGGCGGACGTGGCGCAAGTGCTCGCCGTGGGAGCGAAGACAAAGTCCCGGAGCAGCTCATAGCGAACCGGTAGTGTATCACGTCAAGGAGATGGGAGGGGTCCCATGGCCACAGCAATCGGCTGTGGAGGGATCCCGCAGCGGCGGAGGAGTCTCTCTCGTAACCCTAGGCAGAGCAGAATTGGGGATGAAGGAATCCGCGAATAGATCGATGACAGCCTAGTTTTTTCGCTACGTGGTTCTAGTTGGTTTTCGCTACCTGATATAAACCGATGAAGTGGGGAGGGGATGAAAAAAATCTATGAAAAAAACCAGCGAAGGTGGGACAAAAAAAACCATGGTAGGTGGGACGAAAATTGACCGGCGGAGACTACCAACTTCTCCATTAGGAGTAGAGATTATGGAAATATAGCAAATCACACAAAGTCTTGGGAATAGTAGAGACACTAGCACCCAAGTCACACAAAGCATAGAGCTCATGATCTTTAATTTTAATTTTAATAGTTGGTTCCCACTCATCATAGAGTGTTCTAGGGATGGAAACTTTCAACTCAAGTTTTTCTTCATAAGATTGCATCAAGGCATCAACAATATGTTCGGTGAAGGCTTTATTTTGACTATAAGCATGTGGAGAATTTAGCACAGATTGCAACAAGGAAATACAATCAATTAAAGAGCAACTTTCATAATTAAATTCCTTCAAATCCCACTTTCATCAATTTTTATTTCTTTCAATCCCACTTTCATAGTGGGTTTAGCAACATCTAAATTTTTATTTCTTTCAATCCCACTTTCATCAATTTCATCATTAAGATCTAAATACTCCGAATTTTTAGAACGCCTTCTAGGTAAAGGAAGATCATATTCAGTTTCATCAAGATTCATATTGCAAAATAAAGATTTAATAGGAGACACATCAATAACTTTTAGATCTTCATCTTGATTTTCATAGGTATTGGAAGAACACGCTCTAATAAAGACATCTTTGGAAGCACGCATCCTAGCGGTTCTTTCCTTGCACTCATCAATGGAAACTCTCATGGCTTTGAGAGACTCATTGATATCATGCTTACGAGGAATAGATCTAAGCTTTAAAGAATCAACCTCAAGAGAAATTTTATCAACGTTTCTAGCCAAATCATCAACTTTAAGCAATTTCTCCTCAAGCAAAGCATTAAAATTCTTTTGTGAATTCATAAACTCTTTAACACTATTCTCAAATTCAGAGGGCATCTTATTATAATTTCTAGAAGAGTTGTTGTAGGAATTACCATAATTATTAGAAGGATTACTAGGATATGGCCTAGGATTAAAATTCCCTCTATAAGCGTTGTTACCAAAATTATTCCTACCAACAAAATTCACAGCCATAGATTCATGGTTATTCTCAATCAATAAAGACAAAGGCATATCATTAGGATCAGAAGAAACACTCTTAGTAGCAAATAATTTCATAAGTTCATCCATCTTTCCACTCAACACATTAATTTTTTCTATCGCATGCACATTTTTATTAGATGATCTTTCAGTATGCCATTGAGAATAATTAACCATAATATTATCTAGGAGTTTAGTAGCATCTCCTAAAGTGATTTCCATAAAAGTGCCTCCCGCAGCCGAATCTAAATGATTTCTAGACGCAAAATTCAATCCGGCATAAATTTTTTGTATAATCATCCACAAATTCAAACCATGAGTAGGGCAATTACGTATCATTAATTGCATTCTCTCCCAAGCTTGGGCAACATGTTCATGATCAAGTTGTTTAAACTTCATAATATCGTTTCTAAGAGAGATGATCTTAGCGGGAGGAAAATACTTACAGATAAAAGCATCCTTGCACTTGTTCCATGAATCAATACTATTCTTAGGCAAAGACGAAAACCAAGCTTTACCACGATCTCTAAGTGAAAAAGGAAATAGCTTTAATTTAACGACATCATTATTGACATCTTTTTTCTTTTGCATATCACATAAATCAGCGAAGCTATTTAGATGAGTAGCGGCATCTTCACTAGGAAGGCCGGCGAATTGATCTTTCATAACAAGATTCAATAAAGCAGTATTAATTTCACAAGATTCAGCATCGGTAAGAGGAGCAATCGGAGTGCTAAGGAAATCATTATTGTTGGTATTGGTGAAGTCACACAATTTAGTAGTATCTTGAGCCATCACGACAAGAAAGCAATCTAACACACGAGCAAACAAAAGCAAACGGGCAAAAAGAGGCAAATAGAGAGGTAGGATAGGGAGAGAGAGGGTGAATAAAATGGCAATGGTGAATTGGGGGGAGAGGAAAATGAGAGGCAAATGGCAAATAATGTAATGCGAGAGAGAGGGATTGTGTTGGGTACTTGGTATGTTGACTTTTTGCGTAGACTCCCCGGCAATGGCGCCATAAATCCTTCTTGCTACATCTTGAGCTTGCGTTGGTTTTCCCTGAAGAGGAAGGGATGATGCAGCAGAGTAGCGTAAGTATTTCCCTCAGTTTTTGAGAACCAAGATATCAATCCAGTAGGAGCCCACGCTCAAGTCCCTCGTACCTGCACAAAGTGATAGCTACTCGCAACCACCACGATTAGGGGTTGTCAAGCCCTTCACGGTCACTTACGAGAGTGAGATCTGATAGATATAATATTTTTGGTATTTTTGGTATAAAGATGCAAAGTAAAAAGTAAAGGCAAAGTAAAAAGTAAAGCAAGATTAAAGTAATGGAGATTGATATGATGAGAATAGACCCGGGGGCCATAGGTTTCACTAGTGGCTTCTCTCAAGAGCATAAGTATTCTACGGTGGGTGAACAAATTAATGTTGAGAAATTGACAGAATTGAGCATAGTTATGAGAATATCTAGGCATGATCATATATATAGGCATCACATCCGTGACAAGTAGATCGAAACGATTCTGCATCTACTACTATTACTCCACTCATCGACCGCTATCCAGCATGCATCTAGAGTATTAAGTTAAAAACAGAGTAACGCCTTAAGCAAGATGACATGATGTAGAGAGATAAATTCATGCAATATGAAATAAACCCCATCTTGTTATCCTCGATGGCAACGATACAATACGTGTCTTGCTGCCCCTTCTGTCACTGGGTAAGGACACGCAAGATCGAACACAAAGCTAAGCACTTCTCCCATGGCAAGAACTACCAATCTAGTTGGCCAAACCAAACGGATAATTCAAAGAGACTTGCAAAGATAACCAATCATACATAAAAGAATTCAGAGAAAATTCAAATATTATTCATAGATAGACTTGATCATAAACCCACAATTCATCGGTCTCAACAAACACACCGGAGAGGCCCACAAGAGAGGGGGAGAACTTTGTATTGAGATTCAAAGAGAGAGAAGAAGCCATCTAGCTACTAACTATGGACCCGAAGGTCTGAGGTAAACTACTCACACTTCATCGGAGAGGCTATGATGATGTACAATTCCTCCGTGATGACGGCCCTCTTCCGGCGGAGCTCTGGAACAGGCCCCAAGATGGGATCTCGTGGATACAGAAAGTTGCGGTGGTGGAATTAGGTTTTTGGCTCCTGTTCTGATCCTTTGGGGGTACGTGTGTATATATAGGAGGAAGAAGTATGCCGGAGGAGCAACGAGGGGCCCACGAGGCAGGGGGCACGCCATAGGGGGCGGCGCCCCCCACCCTCTTGACCGCCTCTTTTTTTCCTTGGAGCAGGGTCCAAGTCTCCTGGATCACGTTCGATGAGAAAATCACGTTCCCGGAGATTTTATTCCGTTTGGACTCCATTTGATATTCCGTTTTTTCGAAACACTGAAATAGGCAAAAAACAACAATTCTAGGCTGGGCCTCTGGTTAATAGGTTAGTCCCAAAAATAATATAAAAGTGGAAAATAGAGCCCAATATAGTCCAAAACAGTAGATAATATAGCATGGAGCAATCAAAAATTATAGATACGTTGGAGACGTATCAGTTCTTAACTAAAAAGAACCAAATCGTTCACTGTCCGGATGCTGAAGCCCTAGCGGCCTTTAAGCATAGCATCCGCGACGAATGGCTAGCCCATCACCTTGACCAAGAGAAGCCAAAGTCCATGGTAGCCCTCGCGGCACTCATGACCCATTTTTGCGCGGGCGAGGATAGCTAGCTAGCCCATAGCAAAAACACTTCAAGCGAGGCTGGCACCTCTGAGACCAAAAACAGCAACGGCAAGCCCCGTTGCAACAGGCACAAGCGTCGAAGCAACGATGACAATACCGACGACACGGCGGTCAACGCCGGATTTAGTGGCTCCAAGTCCGGCCAGCGAAAAAAGTCATATAAAACAAACAATGAGGGCCCATCCAGCTTGGACCGCATACTCGATCGTCCATGCCAGATCCATCCATGGCACCCCACACAAACCAGCCAATCATACCAACCGAGACTGCTTGGTTTTTAAACAGGCCGGCAAATTGAATGCCGAGAACAGGGAAAAGGCGTCGCAAAGCAAGGACGATGACGAGGAGTCCCGTCCGCTGAACACTGGGGGACATAAGAAGTCCCCCCCCCAAGTTAAAATAGTGAACATGATATACGCTACCCATATCCCCAAGAGGGAGCGCAAACGCACACTGAGGGACGTCTACGCGATAGAGCCAGTCGCCCCAAAGTTCAACCCATGGTCTTCCTGCCCAATCACCTTCGTTCGCAGGGACCATCCGACCAGTATCCGTCATGGCGGTTCAGCCACACTGGTCCTTGACCCTATCATTGATGGATTCCATCCCACACGAGTCCTCATGGATGGTGGCAGTAGCCTGAACCTGCTCTATCAAGATACAGTGTGCAAAATGGGTATTAATCCCTCAAGGATCAAGCCCACAAAGACTACATTTAAAGGAGTCATACCAGGTGTAGAGGCCCGCTGTACGGGCTCAATCACACTATAGGTTGCCTTCGGATCCCCGAACAACTTTCGAAGCGAAGAGTTGATCTTAACTATCGTCCCCCTCCGCAGTGGCTATCACGCACTGCTCGGACGAACCACATTTGCTCGATTCAACGCGTTGCCACACTATGCTTATCTCAAGCTCAAGATGCCCGGACAACGCGATGTCATAACAGTCAATGGAAACATGGAGCGCTCCCTCCGCACTGAGGAGCACACCGCTGCTTTAGCAGCAAAAGTACAGAGCGGCCTCTTCAAGCAGAACCTCAATTCGTTGGCTGAGCTCCTTGACACCGTCAAACTAGTCCGGACTACTCCGCAGCAGGACAGCCCAGCTCGTCAAGAGCTCGACTAGCAAGTCGGCCTCTGTCCCATCCCATACCTAGTGGCGGCGTTCGTACCGCGCATACATAACTACACACTCAAAATACCAGGGGCATAGACAGAGGCATAACTAGAGTGTGATCCATAATATGGCTCGACCTCCCCTGGACACACATACTTTCAGTTTTTCTTTTGTTTTTTTCCTTTTCAGGTTTCTTTTCCACAGGCCATTCCTGACGGCCTGATCACATGTCCTTTCGAAAGGATAGATACACCAAGACGGCACAAGATACTGACGTATAAGGGAATTTCTAGGTGGTCCCTTTAACGATCACTCTACCTGTTTTCAGGACCCGCACGCAGCTCTCCCTTGGTTGTGGCATATTACATAGCCATGTTGCTTATTGCACTACTTGTACAAATATGCTTTGACGTATTAATCAAACTATAATGGAAATAGTTTGCAGCCCAACTCCTGCGGCACTAGTTTGCTCTTTTGATAATCTTATCAAATCGCACCCGTACACTTTGGTACGCTTTAATCCGCCAGGGGTTTCATTGCACCCCATAATACGGCAACAAAGTCCGAACACTTTTTATAGTATAGTTCGGCACCCCGAATTTAGCATTATATGCATTGGCTCCGAATCATGTCTTTGGTCAATATTTGGGTTGCCCGGCTCCTGTACTTACTACCTTACGTTCTACTATATCCGCTAGGGTAGTAAAGGGAGACCTACTACGATTGTGTCCTGGTTTATCCGGATGAGCACCTCAGTAGAGAAAGCCGAAAACTGACTGTCATGATGCAGCGTGAGCCGGTCAGCTCTTCGGAGGTTTCAAATCTTTATCGATTTTTTCCGCATTATGTGATGAATCGGTTCTTATCCGATCAGGTGTTTACAGCACCCTAGTTCAAATACTAGGGGTTGCGCCTAAATTTTTATTGTCAAACTCCTATGGCTAAGTGAGGGTGATAAAGCCGCATAGTCTGATTGCCTGGTTCGTTGCGCTAAACACCTCCTTCAAGGACCAAATTCGTGGATAAAGAATGTTTAGATTCATCCTGAACACCCCCGTACTAGCTACGCGGGGGCTGAAGCCGACGACTGGCCCACTCTCAGACTTGATAAAACGGCCGCACATGAGGTAAAACTTTAAATAATAAATAGCAAAGCATTATATTACATATCAATATTGTTTTCATCATACAGGATGGGATAACATGAATGTATTCATTCAAAAATATTGTCCTTAGCACGTTGCTCCGCTACAATGCGGGATCCCTTCAGTACATCTTCGAAATACCGCTCGGGCATGTGGTGCTCCTTGCCCGAGGGCGTTCCTTCGGTCGTGAGCTTCGCGACGTCCATCTTCGCCCATTGTATCTTCACACGGGCGAAGGCCATCCGCGCAGCTTCTATTCAGACCGACCGCTTGATGGCATCAAGCCGAGGGCAGGCATTGACCAGCCGCTTCACGAGTCCGAAGTAGCTGCTGGGTATAGCTTCTGCAGGCCACTGGTCGATTATTAAATCCTTCATGGCTCGTTCGGCCACCCTATGCAGCTCGACCAACTGTTTTAGCTGGTTGCTAAAAGGAACTGGATGTTCTGGTGCAAGGTATTGCGACTAGAACAGCTTTTCCATTGAGCTCCCCTCTTTGGCTCAAAAGAATTCCGCAGCGTCAGAAACACTGTGCGGCAAATCCGCAACACCCCTGGAGAACTCCAAATCCGGGTTAGTAAAAGATACCTCTTCCTCACATACTTGCTTTGCATAATAAAAGCCTTACCCGCCGCGATCTTCTTGGCCTCTTGGATCTCCCGAAGGTCGCCTTGGGCTTCGGCCCGGGCCTCTTGTGCACTTTGGCGGCCCTTGGCGAGTTCGGACTCTTGGTTCGCATTCTGGCGCTCCAAGGACTCATATTTCCTCACGGTGTCCTGGAGCTCTTACTGGCCTCACCAACCCCGGCCTCATGCTTTTCTCGGGTAGCTTTTTCCTTTACCGCTCAATCGTCGGCCTCGGCCAGCGCCTTCTTGAGGGCCTCTACCTCGGTCGCCGCCCCTACGAAAATATCATGGCACTAAGGTTAGCGCGAAAACATTCATACTTTCCGGACATGCATAAAATGATTTAATACCTTGAGTATCATGCAGCTGCTTTTTCGCACGACTGAGCTCTTCCTCGGTCTTCTCCACCCTCTGCTTCAGTCCGGAGACATCGGCAGCATTAGAAGTCGTGGCCAATAGAGACGCGTGCTTATTCACATAGACATATATGGTTAGTCCCCTATGAAAAACTATTTCATCCTCTGTTCGGCTCTTCTTTTCAAACCCCGGACAGAGTCTCAAGAGCTACTGTCCACACTCTGACTTTCTTTTTACATAATTGTATTGCTTACCTCAAAGCCTGTTGAAGGCTTGTGCAGGCTTCAGCCTGTCTTCTCTTTGTGGGCTGAATCTTCTAAATCACCGCACCCATGAGGGTACGGTGTTCCTCAATAATGGAAGCGCTTCGCAGTGCTTCCAGCAGAGTATCTGGTGCCTCTGGTTGGACAGAGGTCACAGGAGGAATGGATACACCTCCTTTCGACGAGGTAGGCTGCTCGCCGGACTCTGGAGCCGTATAGGTCTCCAGGAACGTATTCGGATGGGGGCCGAATTGGGCATGGCCCCCATCGCCAGTCCCCATGGGGATCTGCTCCCCTATGTGTCCGGCGGCCGAGGTCTCGCACTCTAGCGCCACCCCGACGGCCTCCTGCATCTCTCCCTGGCATGGGATCCTTCGGGACAAAACCTTGGTGTCATCCATGGCCCTGGGAGAGGAGGCCGCCGGAAGGGACCCGCTGTCCATCACCTTCGGGTCCAGAGAGTTCCCTGAAGATGAGGATTGCTTGAGGGCGGAACGAGTCAGACTACAAGTACATGATTCAACATGTTAAAATTATGAAGTAAAGAGGCTGATATATGAATGCGTCAGGGTTTTGAATACTCACGATTCGGCCAGGGCCTTATCTCGGGAGGCCGTTCTGGGCTGATGTCGACGTCCCACGCAGAGCTATCCGCGAGGGAGACCTTCCCCTTCTTGCTCGCCTCCCCCTCCAGATTTGTGGAGGCCGCCCTCTTCTTCATTTCCCCCTCGGGGGGGGGGGAGTTGCTTTCTTCTTCCTCTTCCTCCTCCTCGTCGTCTTCGGCCGCAGAGTGGGTTTCGGCGTCTTTGGACGCCACGTCTAAAGTACCCTTGGGACGGAGCCCACCTCTGGTCCCCTTGGCCTTCTTCTTGGCCTTCTTCTCTGGCACCTTGTAGGGCGCTGGAACCAACATCTTCGTCAGATGCGGGATGGCTGGTTCCTCGGGTAGCGGAGCCGGACACCGAATCCACTCTACCTTCTTTGTCCAACCCTAAAAAAAGAAATAGGGATGTTCGGACATCCTCCTTGAGTAAACAAGTAAAGGATACACCTTGAAACACGGAAAACTTACCGAACTGGCAGGATGGGCCAGGTCATGCCACGGTCCTCGGTCGTCTTCGGCCACGTCTCGTTGGCCTTGAAGACCACCTTCCAGATATCTTCGTGCGTAGTTCCGAAGAACTGTTGCAAGGTCTTGTGCTTGGCTGGATCAAACTGCCATAGGTGCCAAGCCCGGTTCTAGCATGGAAGGATCCGGTGAACTAGCGTCACCTGAATCACATCGACAAGCTTGACATTCTTGTCTATAATGCTCCTGATGCGCATCTGGAGCGCTATCAGCTCGTCCGACGAAGACCAATCCAGGCCCTTCTCTTGCCAGTAGGTAAGCCGCATTGGGGCCCCAGATTTGAATTCGGGAGCCCCGGCCCAGGTAGTGTCGCGGGGCTCTGTGACGTAAAACCACAACTTCTTCCACCCCTTGAGGTCTCCATGAAGGTGCCTTTGGGCCACGGGACGTTGGATATTTTGCTCACCATGGTGCCTCCGCACTCTGCGTGTTTGCCGGCCACCACCTTCGGCTTCACATTGAAGGTCTTCAGCCACAATCCGAAGTGGGGTTGGGTGCAGAGGAAAGCCTCACACACGACGATGAATGCTGATATGGTGAGGAAGGAATTTTGGGCCAGATCATGGAAATCCAGCCCATAGTAGAACATGAGACCGCGGACGAAGGGGTGGAGTGGAAAACCTAGCCCGCGGATAAAGTGGGGTATGAAAACTAACCTCTCATGGGGCTTCGGGGTAGGGACGATCTGTCCCTCGGTCGGAAGCCAATGGGCGACCTCCTTGGCCAAATATCCGGCCTCCCAAAGCTGGGTGATGTCCTTCTCCTTGTGGTGGAGGCCATCCACTTGCCCCGCGCTCCAGACATGGTCGGAGTGCTTTCTTGAGGTAGAGAAGATGAGAACTTGGGCGCTGGAGCTCGAGAATGGGTAGGCGGAAAGAGAGAAGGCGTGGGTGAAAGAGGTGAATCCTTATCCCCTTATAAAGGCAATGAAAATCAAGCGCCTGCCCATGCGCCATAAAACTCGCCTATTCCCCAGGGGCCGTGCAGGCGGCATGGTTGGATTACCCATACCCATATTGATGAGAATCCCGCAATAAGGGGACAGAATCTCTGCTTTGACAAGATGTGCCAATAAAGCCGCATCTCGAATTGTGGAGCGGCAGGCCGAAAAATGGTTCGAAATAATAACTGGACAAGGACGTGATATCATGTTATAAAAAGTTGTCAGTAGATTGGACTCGTGAAATATTAGACTCTCCGCGGTGGTGTGTGGTACTTGTTTTGCAGATCCGGACATGTTCATTGTGTTCAAAGACCGTGTTGGAGTATTTGGAGGAGGAACCCGCCTTGCAATGTTGAAGACAATCTGCGCGCCGGACACCTCATCATTGAAGCCTGGTTCACGGGCTACTGAGGGAGTCATGGACTAAGGGGTCCTCGGGCGTCCGGCCTGTTGGACATGGGCCAGACTGATGGGCTATGAAGATACAAGACCGAAGACTCTCACCTGTGTCCGGATGGGATTCTCCTTGGCGTGGATGGCAAGTTTGGCGTTCGGATACGAAGATTCCTTTCTCTGTAACCGACTTTGTATAACCCTAGTCCCCTCCGGTGTCTATATAAATTGGAGGGTTTAGTCCGTAGAGGCAGTGACAATCATAATCACATAGGCTAGACTTCTAGGGTTTTAGCCATTACGATCTCGTGGTAGATCAACTCTTGTAATACTCATATTCATCAAGATCAATCAAGCAGGAAGTAGGGTATTACCTCCATAGAGAGGGCCCGAACCTGGGTAAACATCGTGTCCCCTGTCTCCTGTTACCATCAACCTTAGACGCATAGTTCTGGACCCCCTACCCGAGATCCGCCAGTTTTGACACCGACAAGGGGGAGGAGATAGCGATGAACATGAGCGTTCTTCCGAATGTCATGGGAGGCACAATATTTATAGAGAGAAATGGCACACCTACGTAATATATGGATTGAGCTTCATTGACTTAACTGCAGGTCCAGTTGCGTCACTGACATGTGGGCCAGATCCCTGTTGGGCCCACATGTCAGTGACCCAATGCACCTATAGTTAAGTAACTGAAGCAGCTACATGGGCATATTTGTTGGAGTAAATTACGGGTGCGGGAAGGGGTGGAAATAATGCTGGTCACAATGGATTGGACAAGCGCGGGGGAGGAGAGTCATGGATGCAGACTTTTTCCACACGGGGTGGAGCAGTGGGAGAAGGAGATTCAAGGAGACGTTCAGGTTTCAAGGTGCACTAAATTATTGCATGCGATGATTAAGGCTGGCCATAGTGGTGGTCATGAGGTACTCCCTCCTTTCCGGTTTATAGGGCTTAATTTGAAAATCTCTTGAACCAAGGTAGACGATGAATGGTGGAATTAATTCCATATTTTGCAAAAGTACTTAATTAGTAATCTCGTTTTTCTCAAAAATTTGTGTAAGCCGATCCATTAATTACACCACATGCATGCATGACCACTCCTATAAAAATCTCACTTGGTGGTGATGGTATGTCTACCTCTGGACAACGTGAGCCGTTCGATCTACTTGGAACCAATGGCTGAGATGTGTGTGCATAGAGACATGGCCTTGCCACCGGAGGTACTATCTACTTGCCAACTGTAACACCCACGATACGGATATATCTCCCATGTGTCGGAGCACGACTTAGAGGCATAACCGCATTGTAGGCAATGTCGCAAGAGTGGTGATCTTTGCACATCGCATGTACTGAATAAGAAAGAGGTACAGAGTTGGCTTACAATCGCCACTTCACACAATACATAAATAAAGCATTACATCATCCAGATACAATCAAGGTCCGACTATGGAACCCAAAATAAAAGAAGACTACCCCTAATGCTACAGATCCCCGATCGCCCCAACTGGGCTCCACTACTGATCAACTAGAAACACGAAACAACACAATGAACGAGATGTTCATCGAGCTCCTCCTAGAGCTCGGTTGCGTCACCTGCACGGTTTCACCGGCACCTGCAACTGGTTTTTTAAGTAAACTGTGAGTCACGGGGACTCAGCAATCTCACACCCTCGCGGTCAAGACTATTTAAGCTTATGGGTAGGTAAAAGGTATGAGGTGGAGATGCAGCAAGCACTAGCATATATGGTGGCTAACATATGCAAATGAGAGCGAGAAGATAAGGCAAGGCATGGTCGCAAACTAGGAGTGATCAAGAAGTGATCCTGAAACTACTTACGTTCAAGCATAACTCCAACACTGTGTTCACTTCCCGGACTCCGCCGAGAAGAGACCATCACGGCTACACACACGATTGATGCATTTTAATTAAGTTAAGTGTCAAGTTATCTACAACCGGACATTAACAAATTCCCATCTGCCCATAACCGCGGGCATGGCTTTCGAAAGTTCAAAACCCTGCAGGGGTGTCCCAACTTAGCCCATCACAAGCTCTCATGGTCAACGAAGGATATTCCTTCTCGCGGGAAGACCCGATCAGTCTCGGAATCCCGGTTACAAGACATTTCGCCAATGGTAAAACAAGACCAGCAAAGCCGCCCGATGCGCCGACATCCCGATAGGAGCAGCACATATCTCGTTCTCAGGGCAACACCGGATAGGTCAAGTTATGAGTAAAACCAGCCCTCAAGTTTCCCCGAGGTGGCCCCGCAGGCTACCCGGTTCGGACCAACACTTAGACAAGCGCTGGCCCGGAGGGGATAAAATAAAGATGACCCTCGCGACGGCGACTCCCAAGGGAAAAGTAGGTGGTGGTGAGGCAAATTGTAAATCCATGGTTGGGCCTTGCTGGAGGAGTTTTATTCAAAGTGAACTATCAAGGGGTCCCCATAACACCCAACCGTGTAAGGAACGCAAAATCAAGGAACATAACACTGGTATGACGGAAACTAGGGCGACAAGAGTGGAACAAAACACCAGGCATAAGGCCGAGCCTTCCACCCTTTACCAAGTATATAGATGCATTAATTAAATAAGAGATATTGTGATATCCCAACAATAATCATGTTCCAACAAGGAACAAACTCTATCTTCACCTGCAACTAGCAACGCTATAAGAGGGGCTGAGAAAAGTGGTAACATAGCCAAACAACGGTCTGCTGGGGCAAAGTGGGTTAGAGGCTTGACATGGCAGTATGGGAGGCATGATAAAGCATGTGGTAGGTATCGTAACATAGGAATAGCAATAGAGAGAGCAACTAGCAAGCAAAGATAGAAGTGATTTCGAGGGTATGGTCATCTTGCCTGAGATCCCGCAAGGAAGAAAAACGAGTCCATGAAGAAGACAAACGGATGTAGATGAACGGATCCTCACAACTCCGGAACGAAACCAAAGCTAACGCGAGAAGTAAACCGAAAAGAAGCAAACAACATAGTAAACAACCATCACATAAGCATGGCATGATGCACAACCACGTATGATGCATGTCCGGTTTAAAGCGGCATGGCATGGCAAAGTGCACAAGCAATCCTACAAATTAAGTGGAGCTCAATATGCAACTCCGTTGCATATTGACGAAACACCACGTGACTTATTTAGTTCTCTCTCGTTTAGGTACTCAACAAAATTAAATGTTGGTTAGCATGGCAAGGGGTGAAGCACAACAAAACTACATATCTAGGAAAGTTTAAATGAGGCCGGAAACAACGAACAACAATTCTGGAAACTCCTCATGAGCATATATTAGGTTTGGTACTGTTCTTCCCTAAACCATATTTTAGAGTTGTTACACATGCAAAGTAAAACCACCGTGATAAACTAGGCATTTTTCTACCCCATTCACATATAAAGTTTGTTAATTTTGGAGCTACGGTTATTTAGGTATGGAATTAATCATAGCATGACATAGGAGCAAATTTAACCAAACAGCATTTAAACATGTTAAACATGCATGGAAATTGGATATTAAGAAACTAGATGAAATTCTAGTCAAGCTACATATATAATTCATTTTAAACTGATGCACGGATGGTGAGTTATAAATGCATGAAATTTATGGGCTAATCAGCCAAACTCCAATTCTATGGATAATTAGGAAAAACCTCCAGAACTGAAAAACACATAACGGGCCGAATCAGAGGCTGGCCCAACAGTGCACAGGGGAGGCTGGGCGCGTTCTCACCTCATTGGGCTGGATCTGGCCAGCGGCTGGGCCTCAGCGCGCGGTGCAGCAAAGGGGTTGGGCCTTGGAGAGGCTGGGCCGGCTCGACCGCGGAGCTGGGCACGACCCACGCGCTGGCGCTGGTCAACGCGCCTGCGGGTGCTTGTTCGTCTCTAACGAGATGAAGCAGGCGGCAGTGGGAAGAGCTCGAGGACGGGGCATCGCGAGGCGACGGCGCGGATCCGAGAAGTCCTGACGACGAGGAGCAGGTTCCCGGTAGGACCCAGGGTGCGGGGCAAGGCGTAGGCGGAGGGCAGCAGATCGCGCGGAGGCGGAGCTCTGCTCGGGCTAGAGGAAAGGGAAAAGGAATGGAGCAGAGGCCTGGCGGCGCTGCTGGTGATGCTCTCTGGCGGGAGGAGCAGCAGCGAAGTCCCGACAGGGGTCGACCTGGCGGATGTGCGGGAGGCCATCCATGGCGATGCTGCGAAGACAAAAGAGAGAGATAGAGATCATGAGGGAAAGAGAGGGAGGGCTTCAGCGCAGAAGAAAAGGAGAGGCAGGGGTGCGGGGGTCTTGCTGAAGGTGGTCACCGGCGACGGTGCTCCGGCGAGCAGGTGCCAACGTGGGAGGCATGGTCAGGAGCTCCTCTCCCGAACCAAAACGAGCATGGAGGCGGGCGAGTGCTGTTCCTAAGAAGAAAACAACAAGGATGAGAAAACAGAGGCTGAAGAGAAAACGAGATGTAGGGAGACGAGGAGGAGCAAGGCGATGGGGCCCTGGTCCGGCAAGTCGCCAAGATGCGCCGGATGGGCGACGGCGGCTTTGCTCACGGATGAGCTCTGGCTCGGGGATCACCTGGACGGCTCGGAGGGAGGCGGAAGGGCCTCGATCCAATCAGGATTTGGGCTCTGGCTGGCTGCGGGTTCGTCCGGTGTTGACAACGAGCTGGAGCGGTGGTTGGTTCGATTGAATGGAGGAGGAGACCGAGGAGAAAGGGATCGGGGAGGATCCCGATGTGATTTGAGTGTGGAGGCGGCAAGGAGGAAGGATGGGACATCTCTCCTTGATTTTAGGGTTGGACTAGTTTATATATAGGCATGCGGATTAGGTTGGGGCAATCTCGTCCCTCCGATCGCAATCGGACGATCGCGAATAAAATAGCTAGGGAGTCCAAATAAGAAAACAGTGACGTTTTGTACATGTTTGGGGATGATCCGAATCCAACGGTGATGACTGTCCGGGTTGGGTCTGGGACAGCTTTTCGGACGCGTGCGCGAGGAGGGCCGCGGGCTGACGAGAGGGGTAGGCATGGGCCTAGGTGGACTTTGGAGAGCGGGTTGGTCTGAGAGAAGAGGGGAGAGATGCAGCCCGACACGATTTCCGGAGACCGAAAACGTCCGACGTTTGACCGGCTATAATGCCGCTATAGTTATCCGTTGGGGTGTCAAACGGACTCCGAATGCGATGAAACTTGGCAGGCGGTCTATTGACAACAAAACAACACCGCACGACAACTTTCATCCCATTCCGAGAACATTTTTCAGCCACTTATAAAATAATATTTTGGACGTGCCACGGGCGCGTGCAAGTGTGTCTGGGCTCGGAACGGACAACGGAAAGAACGGGGAGGCCGGGACGGATGCATGTTTTGAAAACATGATGTTGAAATGCACATGATGACATGGCAAGATGCAACACACAAGAAAAAGACAAGGCAACAACAGCGAGTAACTGGAAGACACCTAGCACAACGGTCTCGGGGCGTCACAACACTCCACCACTATGAGAGGATCTCGTCCCGAGATCTAGGATGGCACCGGAGGGAAAAGGAAGAGGAAAAGGAAGGGTTAAAACTAAGTTTCTTCTTTGACAAATGAGTGAAACCAAAGAACCTTGAGAGGTTGAACAACTTCGAGAAAAGAATACAACGGAGATGAACAAAGTAGAAAACACTCTGTTAGAAAAGAGGAACAAGGAACATTACTAGAACCTTGTAGGTTGAAAGGCATAAGAAAAGTGTTACAAAGGACAAGAAGGACATGCAAGCACTCCGGTAGAAAGGAGCTGCAGAAGGAATGATAAAGATCAATTACGACAACACTCCGGTTAAAACAAGATAGAGGAGGAAAAAGAATGATATAATTTTTATAGCACTCCGACTGCAAATGGATGGAATTAACAAGAACTTGACAAGATGAGAGGATACTTGATGAAATCAACAACACGCTGCCTTCGGAACTATTGAAAGAATAGCAAAAGGGGTAAGAAAGATATCAGACAGCACTCCGGTTGAGATAAAGGAGGTAAAACTTGATAAGATGAGAGAACTGGAATGAAAACATGACACTCCGGTTGAATGGATAAGCAAAGGAAAGAGCATGATATTCACAATACGAGATAATGAGTGAAGAGAGCATCATCACAATGCCTCCGGAAGAAATGAAAGAATGCAATGAAAAGAACAGAGAAGAAAACAACATGTTCTACCTCAAATGAATTTGAGAGAGCATCCTTAAAAAGAAGGATTTAACGGAGTTGTTGGGAAATCAACAACCTAAAGAACAGGCTTGTTGAGGGCTTATGGAAAAACATCTCAAGAACTTGAGGTGAAAACCTGCCATAAATGGAAACAAGATTGGATTGATATGAACAAGGAGACAAGAAACTTATTTCACCGGGAGGATAAATGAAGAACTTGGGTCATTTATAAGCAATATAAATAGCAACAATCCTTAGGGAAAGCTTTAGGTGAAATATAACCCAAGATAACTCCAACAAAGCGATTGATGGATTGAGAAGAGCTCATGCTCGAAGAAATGGTGGGTTTAACTATCTCATTCTTGAGAATTGGTGTATCATGAAACACGAACTCAAATTGTCACGAATGGCATAACACCACCTCAAATGATAAGGTTGAAAGAATTGCACTTTGAAATGCAACATAAAGAATACTTGAGCTCCTCTGAAAAGAATCTCGATGAACACTTCGAGAAGGAAATAAATCCTTGATGAGCCACCATGTTGAGCCTCCATGAAGAACTCCAGAAATAAAAGAATGATCAAAAGAAAGAGAAGTTGAGAACACAAGGTGAAGCCTTGTAATGATTTATATGGATCTCCATGGTGATATAATTGCGAGAGCTTGGAACTCCGGGAAAGAAAAGATGGAACAATTGAAAACCGAGAACTTGATGAGCCTCCGGAATAAGGAATTGAATTTACTCGATGAAACAAGAATAAGAATTATATTATGCTTATCCTTCACCAATTAAATTGAAGACAAGCAACGTATTTGACATACTACTTATTCTTCTTGAAAAAGTCTTGAGGAGAGATATAGCGCAAACTTGCGGAAGGTCTTCAACGAACCACCGGTAGGATTTGGGAACAACGAATGAATAAATAGAATAGCAACGGACAAGAATTCTTGAACGAACCACCATAAGAATTGAAAATGAAAGTAGAAAACGCACAAATCACCAGGTAGAATTGGAAAATGAATGAAGATACTTGAGAGAATTTTTTAGATACAAGTGAAACGAAGAGATCCCGAGCTGATTAGAGAATACTTGGATGATGCACCGGTAAGATTTGGAGAAACGAGATCTAGAAGCTGAAATGATTAATTCTTCTGAAATGATGGGATCCAGAGGAAATAAAAGAGAAAACAACTCATGAAATGCTCCGGATGGATGAAAAGATATCTCACAATCGAAAACAATTGTGAGAGGATGGCATAACGCTAGAACAATGAATCTTTGGAAGAACGGGTAAGGATTTAAGAGGAACTCCTCTTTGGTCTTCAAATCCGAGAATGACGAGAACAACACCACCAAAAATTGTTGAGATACTCCAGGATGACGAATAGAAAGGTTGATCCAACGGTGAAAAAAAAATTGACAGGTCTTGGAGAAAATCATAAGACTGATGATAATTCATTCTTACGTCAAACTTCGAAAAAAAAATTGAGAAGCTCCGGGAAAATTAGAAGAGTCAGGTAAGATCCTGGGAAAGACCTGTGGGTTAGGGCCCACTCAAAATATACACCGTTGAAGAAATTGCTTGAAAAGAGAGATTACACCGGTTGTATTAAATGGCTTGAAAGTGATAACCACCTCAAAATAGTTTGAACGGTTTGGAATGAAAACACGAATCTTCGAGATATCTTGAGCACTCCGGAACAATGAATAGTGAGAAGTGAATGATAAAGAGATGTACCGACATGAGAAAACATTTGAAATGAGGAAAAAATATGATCAACACTGAAAGCTTTAATAGGATCCACCAGAGAAGAAAAGAATGGAGAATGATGAACGAGTAGAGCATCTTCAAGAGAACCACCAGGTAAGAACGTTGATTGAAAAGAATGGAGAGACTTCACATCCATAAAATGGATAACGAATTAAGAAATCCTAGTCCTTGAAGAAAAAGGGTGGGAGGGTGGGAAAACAAAGGCAATTTAGGACGGATGAAGCAAACACCATTGACGAAAACTGAGATTGGATCTTGCAAATGTTGAAATGATCGGATCCACTTGACGAGAAGCGCGCCGGTTGAAAAGGATTGACATGACAATCTCGATTATCAAGAAGGATTAGTACTCAAATAGGAGTATGAGAACACCGCTTAGGAAAGGTATGGAATGAACATTTGACTTCGAAGCAACTCAAATACCACAACTAAAAGCAAAACAAAGGATTGGCTTGCAGCATAAGCCGGAACAAACATATGATAGAGATTTCGTCCAAAGTTTTCGTGGTGGGGCCCACACGGGCTCGATCGTACAACACCATCAGGTACAAGGCAGTGCACATGACATACGAAGCGTCCCCGAGTCAGCATAGCCAAGGACTCTTTAAGACACAACGAGACCACTATAAAACCAACCGTGGATAGGCGGACCACTAGACGTCGAACCCCAATCTCATATCATCCATCTGTCAGAAAGATATCCTAAGAGCTACTTGAATTCCCACTTATAAACTCCCAAAACTTTCTGGTTATGCAATCAGGTGTTGGGGATACAGGGGAAGCATAATATCTCACCCAAAACCAGCAAATCCTACATCCAGCTGTATCCATCCTTCAACACATAACCAAGAAACCTTCGGAAATAATTTACCTCAACCTTCGAAAAGCATCCGTTATACGAGTTATGGCAATACTCCTGAACTCCCGCCCCAGTACTGGGTGGCGTCAAGGTTATCTCACCAACAACTGCATAAAAGAGATTTTCAATGTCGGCGAAACTCAGGTATTTCGGAACTGCAACGATAAAATTGTGACGACAACACCTCGAAGCTCAACCCCCCGGGACACTGCCACAACCCCTAAATGTCAAGAGGCACCAAGAACAATGTTCTCGTCACAAAACCATCTGAATGATTCCAAGATACCTGCGTGATCCTAAATTTTTTTAGTGAAATTTGAGAAGAGAAGAGTCAAAACTCTACGTCAGGAGGCCTCACCAGAGCGACGAAGGGACTAAGGAGTTAAAAGAATCCAACTCTCCGATATATATAATCCTATAAGACTCAAAACATTTTTGTAGACTCAACAACGCCAATGATTCGATCAAGCAGGGGGCTCCTAAGTCGGGGAAGGCTCTGATACCAACTTGTAACACCCACGATACGGCTATATCTCCCACATGTCGGAGCACGACTTAGAGGCATAACCGCATTGTAGGCAATGTCGCAAGAGGGGTAATCTTTACACATCCCATGTACTGAATAAGAAAGAGGTACAGAGTTGGCTTACAATCGCCACTTCACACAATACATAAATAAAGCTTTACATCATCCAGATACAATCAAGGTCCGACTACGGAACCCAAAATAAAAGAAGACTACCCCTAATGCTACAGATCCCCGATCGCCCCAACTGGGCTCCACTACTGATCAACTGGAAACACGAAACAACACAATGAACGAGATGTTCATCGAGCTCCTCCTAGAGCTCGGTTGCGTCACCTGCACGGTTTCATCGGCACCTTCATCTGGTTTTGGAAGTAAACTGTGAGTCACGGGGACTCAGCAATCTCACACCCTCGCGGTCAAGACTATTTAAGCTTATGAGGTGGAGTTGCAGCAAGCACTAGCATATATGGTGGCTAACATACGCAAATGAGAGCGAGAAGAGAAGGCAAGGCACAGTCGCAAACTAGGAGTGATCAAGAAGTGATCCTGAAACTACTTACATTCAAGCATAACTCCAACACCATGTTCACTTCCGGACTCCGCCGAGAAGAGACCATCACGGCTACACACACGGTTGATGCATTTTAATTAAGTTAAGTGTCAAGTTCTCTACAACCGGACATTAACAAATTCCCATCTGCCCATAATCGCGGGCACGGCTTTCGAAAGTTCAAAACCATGCAGGGGTGTCCCAACTTAGCCCATCACAAGCTCTCATGTTCAACGAAGGATACTCCTTCTCGCGGGAAGACCCGATCAGTCTCGGAATCCCGGTTACAAGATATTTCGCCAATGGTAAAACAAGACCAGCAAAGCCGCCCGATGCATCGACATCCCTATAGGAGCTGCACATATCTCGTTCTCAGGGCAACACCGGATAGGTCAAGCTACGAGTGAAACCAGCCCTCGAGTTTCCCAGAGGTGGCCCCGCAGGCTGCCCGGTTCGGACCAACACATAGACAAGCACTGGCCCGGGGGGATAAAATAAAGATGACCCACACGACGGTGACTCCCAAGGGAAAAGTAGGTGGTGGTGAGGCAAATGGTAAATCCAAGGTTGGGCCTTGCTGGAGGAGTTTTATTCAAAGCGAACTGTCAAGGGGTCCCCATAACACCCAACCGTGTAAGGAACGCAAAATCAAGGAACATAACACCGGTATGACGGAAACTAGGGTGGCAAGAGTGGAACAAAACACCAGGCATAAGGCCGAGCCTTCCACCCTTTACCAAGTATATAGATGCATTAATTAAATAAGAGATATTGTGATGATATCCCAACAATAATCACGTTCCAACAAGGAACAAACTCCATCTTCACCTGCAACTAGCAACGCAATAAGAGGGGCTGAGCAAAGCGGTAACATAGCCAAACAACGGTTTGCTGGGGCAAGGTGGGTTAGAGGCTTGACAAGGCACTATGGGAGGCATGATAAAGCATGTGGTAGGTATCGCAGCATAGGAATAGCAATACAGCGAGCAACTAGCAGGCAAAGATATAAGTGATTTCGAGGGTATGGTTATCTTGCCTGAGATCCCGCAAGGAAGAAGAACGAGTCCATGAAGAAGACAAACGGACGTAGATGAACGGATCCTCACAACTCCGGAACTAAACCGAAGCTAACACGAGAAGTAACCCGGAAGGAAGCAAACAACATAGTAAACAACCATCACATAAGCATGGCATGATGCACAACCATGTATGATGCATGTCCGGTTTAAAGAGGCATGGCATGGCAAAGTGCACAAGCAATCCTACAAATTAAGTGGAGCTCAATATTGGATATTGACAAAACACCACGTGACTTATTTAGTTCTCTCTCGTTTAGTTACTCAACAAAATTAAATGTTGGTTAGCATGGCAAGGGGTGAAGCACAACAAAACTACATATCTAGGCAAGTTTAAATGAGGCCGGAAACAATGAACAACAATTCCGGAATCTCCTCATGAGCATACATTAGGTTTGGTACTGTTCTGCCCTAAACCATATTTTAGAGTTGTTACACATGCAAAGTAAAACCACCGTGATAAACTAGGCATTTTTCTACCCCATTTACATATAAAGTTTGTTAAGTTTGGAGCTACGGTTATTTAGTTATGGAATTAATCATTTTAGCATGACATAGGAGCAAATTTAACCAAACAACATTTTAAACATGTTAAACATGCATGGAAATTGGATATTAAGAAACTAGATGAAATTCTAGTCAAGTTAATATATAATTCATTTTAAACCGATGCACGGATGGTGAGTTATAAATGCATGAAGTTTAGGGGCTAATCAGCAAAACTGCAATTATGTGGATAATTAGGAAAAACCTCCAAAACTGAAAAAAAAACATAATAGGCCGAATCAGAGGCCGTCCCAACAGTGCACAATGGAGGCTGGGCGCGTCGTCACCTCACTGGGACGGATCTGGCTAGCGGCAGGGCCTCGACGCGCGGTGTAGCAGAGGTGTTGGGCCTTGGAGAGGCTGGGCCGGCTCGACCGCGGAGCTGGGCACGACCCACGCGCTGGCACTGGTCAACGCGCCTGCGGGTGCTCGTTTGTCTCTGACGAGAGGAAGCAGGCGGCAGCGGGAAGAGCTCGAGGACGGGGCATTGCAAGGCGACGGCACGGATCCGAGAAGTCCTGACGACGGGGAGGCGGTTCCCGGTAGGACCCAGGGTGCGGGGCAAGGCATAGGCGGAGGGCAGCAGATCGAGCGGAGGAGGAGCTCTGCTTGGGCCAGAGGAAAGGGAAAAGGAATGGAGCAGAGGCCTGGTGGCACTGCTGGTGGTGCTCTCCGGCGGGAGGAGCAGCAGCGAAGTCCCGGGAGGGGTCGACCTGGAGGATGTGCGGGAGGCCATCCATGGTGATGCTGCGAAGACAAAAGAGAGAGAGAGATCATGAGGGAAAGAGAGAGAGGACTTCAGCGAAGAAGAAAAGGAGAGGCAGGGGCGCGGGGGTCTTGCTGAAGGTGGTCACCGGCAACGGCGCTCCGGCGAGCAGGCGCCAACGTGGGAGGCATGGTCAGGAGCTCCTCTCCCGAACCAAAACGAGCATGGAGGTGGGCGAGCGCTGTTCCTAAGAAGAAAACGACGAGGATGAGAAAACAGAGGCTGAACAGAAAAGGAGATGTAGGGAGACGAGGAGGAGCAAGGCGACGGGGCCCTGGTCTGGCATGTCGCCTGGATGCGCCGGACGGGCGATGGCGGCTGTGCTCACGGACGAGCTCTGGATCGGGGATCACCTGGACGGCGCGGAGGGAGGCGGAAGGGCCTCGATCCAATCGGGATTTGGGCTCTGGCTGGCTGCGGGTTCATCCGGTGTTGAGAACAAGCTGGAGCGGTGGTTGGTTCGATTGGATGGAGGAGGAGACCGGGGAGAAGGGGATCGGGGAGGATCCTGATGTGATTTGAGTGTGGAGGCGGCAAGGAGGAAGGATGGGACATCTCTCCATGATTTTAGGGTTGGACTAGTTTATATATAGGCCTGCAGATTAGGTTCGGTCTATCTCGTCCCTCCGATCGCAATCGGACGATCGCGAATAAAATAGCTAGGGAGTCCAAATAAGAAAACGGTGACATTTTGTAGATGTTTGGGGATGATCCGAATCCAACGGTGACGACTGTCCGGGTTGGGTCCGGGACAGCTTTTCGGACGCGTGTGCGAGGTGGGCCGTGGCCTGACGAGAGCGGTAGGCATGGGCCTAGGTGGACTGTGGAGAGTGGGTTGGTCTGATAGTAGAGGGGAGAGATGCAGCCCGGCACGATTTTCGGAGATCGAAAATGTCCGACGTTTGACCGGCTATAATGCCACTATAGTTATCCGTTGGGGCGTCAAACGGACTCCGAATGCGATGAAACTTGGCAGGCGGTCTACTGACAACAAAATAACACAGCACCCGAACTTTAATCCCATTCCGAGAACATTTTTCGGCCACTTATAAAATAATATTTTGGACGTGCCACGGGCGCGTGCAAGTGTGTCTGGGCTCGGAACGGACAACGGAAAGAACGAGGAGGCCAGAACGGATGCAAGTTCTGAAAACATGATGATGAAATGCACATGATGACATGGAAAGATGCAACACGCAAGCAAAAGTCAAGGCATGGCATGTGAACAGGCAGAAGCTATACCGTCAGGCCTATGATATGGGTCTAGTAGACATGACATCTAGTGGGTGCCGCATAGTACTCGAGAACTCTTTGGGGGCTTGTAGCCATTAATCCACTGGGCAAGCCAAAAACCCCACGCCGTTCGCATGCCCTACTCGTCCATGTCTTTTATCTTACAATAATTTTCTCCCAGTCATCCCGTCCTTTCACATTACACCAGTTCAACTTCTCCTAACCCTCCTCCAAAATCCATCGCCTCCCAAATCTCCATGGTCGCCGCTGAGTACCAGGTTAGAGCCATCATCGGCGATGAGTTCATCATCATCTACGCCCGTGGATTCGCGACGGTGAAAGGATGATTTGCTCTCTTCAGAGGGATGTTCGAAAACTCAAAGGATGAGTGGGTCGCTTGGCTATCCACAGTCCTGGAAAGCGAGAAGATTCTAAGGGAGCTAGAGAAGAAGAATCCCGCCGTGATTCAGGTTTGCATACATAACCTGTTCTTGGTCTACCACATATGCCATGCCGACGTTGAGTGCCAGGATTTTAAGAACTTCCTCAAGGACAAAAGAGTGAAATTTGTTACTGTAGACTTTAGGAACGACAGGGATGTCCTAGGTCGGATAGGCCTCATTCCAGTCCTGCCCTTTGATCTCCAAAAGGCAAGCCTGGTGTCCTCCTCTCAGCCTTCAATGCTGAACCTGGTAGCAGCCATGATTGATCCTTCGTACGCTAAACTGAAGAAACCTCACCATGAGTTTCATCACGCATGGGAGTCAAAGACAATAGGTGAAGATAACATCCTGCACGCAGGAATGGATGCCTACCTTTGTTTAAATATCTACAAGGGTTGAATGAAGAAGCATAGCCCAGTGTCCGTTTCAAGCAAAGAAGCAGCGGTGAAGAGGACGAGGGACGAGGACGTAGTCGAGGACGTGGAATCGGACTCCGAGTAACGTGGCAGTGTCGTCGCTCATGCTGGTTCTACTAGAGTGTCAAACGGACTAGTTGCTTTGTTTTATTTTAGGGGTGTGTTTTCTAAGCCCCTAGCAGAACTATGTTTATGTTCTTTCTCATTATTTGAACTTTATGTTCTTTCTCGTTATTTGAACTCTTTAGTACGTACAGTATTACTAGTACTATGTCTTACTACTGTTCTTCTTGTAGTTGGTACTACTGCTTGTATCTTCGTGTTCCTACTGTACTTAATATGTTTGTACTAGTAGTATAATTTGGTTCAGTCAAATTGTGAAAGAATTTCGACGGAGCGAAGGAAGAAGACGGCAGAGAAGCTACCCCACTATCTATATTAGAGTGGCAGGGTGCCCATGATCTATCTTATGAGTGTTGGGTGTGGAACGCAGTTCACTTGAAAAATGGATCATGCCTGGGGTTAAACGGATGGCGGGGTGGGGGAGCATGGTGGTGGCAGGCAGTTTAGGGGAGGGCGGGGCGGCGGTGGCAGGCGGTTAGGCGTGTGGCGGGCTGAGAAGATGAACAGTGCATCAATTTCAGAGGTTGACGAAGCCCTTCTAGCCATCCATGCTGCATCCAACGGCTCACAAGAGTCGACTAACCCAAATTGCTCCTTCATATTGCAGGATCCACGTGGCATTCAAGGTCTCGAAGGTAGATTCCGCGTTTGCACCCGGTTTGCCGGCTCGGCGCGAGCGCGACCGGCTTCCGCCGCGACAGCCAGCATGCTCACCTCCTCCGCGCGGGTGGAGACGACAATGACATGCTAGTTCCTCCTCACCGGCGTGCTGGAGCACGCGCTTGTCCTCCTCTTCGTACGCTGCGTGCATTGACGCGGCTCCACCAGCTGCTCGTGTGCTTGGCAGCGCAGCGGCATTGCGAGGAGGGACTGCAGACGATGTGAGCGGGTGAGCCTTCATCTTCATTGTACAAGGATGGCGGCGACACGGCAGTGATGGGCGAGAAATGGTTGGCCAGAGCAGGTTGGCGCCGACATGGGCAACAGCGGCGGCGGCATATTGATGAGTGCGTGTACGGGAGCTTAGTTTAGTTTTATATAGGGTTGGTCAAACTTAGAAGAAAACCATACTAGTACACGTAAACATTAGACTGAGGAAGTGGTTATGTTAGTTACCACAACCACAATACGGAATCCTATGCAAGCGCTTGAACCGCGGCCGCGCGGTCGATCGAACGGTGCCTCACCGTGTCGCGCTCGAGGGACACCCACCGAACCTTTTTGTGTGTGAAAACAATCCCCGAATATTACTCAACTTTTTTTCTTGTAAAAGTTCTTGACGCTACAATATTTCCATATATTTGAATTTAGCTCCAGTTTGTGTTTATTTGGATTTGGACGTTTTAGGTGCACCATAGTTTTTTTAATACTGATTTTGTGTGTGTGACTGAGAGAGAACGTGTGTATGTGTCCATATGTGTGTTGTGGCAGAAGGGCAATGTGGAGACGGTGTGCATGTCATAGAGACATAGAGAGGTGTAAATGTGCAAATGATCATGCATGAGTGGGACAGAGACATATGCCGAAACGTTGTGTATACATGAGAGAACGGTCTTCTATTTGTACTTGTGTCTGTGTGTGTGAGAGAGAGAGGAGCATCTATAACACAACAACCATCTCTCCCAATTTGTCCGTCCCTCGCACGATCTCATGTAACACATGCATCAACGCACACATTTTGACACCCTCACCCGGTCCCTGCCCACCTCAATGCCCGCACATCGCTCTCTATCTCGCACGCACAATCTCTTCGTGAAAACCCTATTTAGCATGTAGCTTTCCGTCACATACAAACACATTTCTCTCCATAGGTTTGAGTTCTCTCAATACTTGACACACACACACACTCCCCCTCCCCCGAGCACATAATTCATCCCCATCCTAGGCTATATGGCGACCACTCCTGCTTGTGCTTCTCTGCACCCCAGCATGCACAACACCTCAACCTTTAAAGAGGGCACATAGGTGATCGAAGATGGCAACCACACCGCACTAGAGAATGTGCGTCCATTTGGAAGTTGGATGATGTGACGACGGCTGACTGACTCCTCCCCCCTCTCTCTCCTGCACAAAATTATCAATCCCTCAACCCACGAAATCCTTCCCCTCTCGTCCATGTTTTTACAGTTCTCTCATCAAACCTATTGTCTCTTCTCCTTCCACGTCTATAGAATCCGGATGCACACACATCTCATGTATAGTACATGTCTCCATCTATCTCATAGACCTAACTTCTTCCTCTCTCTCTCTCTCTCGCTTGTTAGGCTTGTCTCCTACTGTCTTTTCCACATACACACAATCATTACCGCCCTATCTACTCCATCTTCGCAAGCTCTCTGTACATGTTTCATTCACACATTGGGATGTGTTCGAAATGTTGCTTTTATAATGGATGATGTAGAGTTATGGTTGGTTTTGTTTCATCCTACAAAGTAATAACTATGAAATGCATTTAGATTCGCATTTGATTGGGATTATGTGAGTTTGAGCATATTGTGAAGTACTATAGACCTCGTATACATCTTGGAATTCAACAATGATTGGAACTATTGAACTATATAGACCATTACATTCGAAGTCAGTAGCCTAATATATTTATTTCATAATTACAACAAATGATTAATTCACTACAAACTAAGAAAACAAATGTGTACTCCCTCCGTGTTTCTTTAAGTACGCGTATTAGCATTGGTCAAAGTCAAGTTTTGTAAACTCTAAGAAAGTTTATAACAAAAAATATTAACATATACAATAACAAATAAATACCATTAGATTCATTATTGAATGTACTTTCACGTCATACATATTTGTTATGGTAAATGTTTATATTTTTCGATAACCTTGGTCAAACTTTAGGAAGTTTGACTTTGGTCAAACCTAATATACAAAGTTAATAAAATCGGAGGGAGTACTAGTAGTTACTAGTACTACTCGCTAGTTGCATAGACCAATCACCCAACACGCCAAACGGGGAGTTCAGTGTCACAAAATTTTGAGGTCGGCGGGAAAATCTCCCACGACCCTGATTCGAGCAGTGCGAAGTTACCATCATAACATTCGGAACATGTCTATGGATTACGCTTGGTAGGGGCCTGTTTTCGTAACTTCAGGTTCACCCTACCCAGCCAACCCCACCGCGGTACCCAGAGTAGTACACCTGAATACTCCCCATTTTCTATCCCACACTAAAATAGTCTTCTCCATGGCACTGCAGCCTTCGTGCTCCTCCCCTTCTCCATCGGCACACTCGTCCACCGCAGTGCATCTGCCTCATCGACGACCTCGTACGTCGCACTGGAGCGGGTCCACCATCGTTGTCATACACGGAGCCTCTTCCCTGGCACCGTCTTCCACGGTCTCGAATCTGCTTCCTAGAAGCCGACGCCAAGCACAGAAGCACCACCGTCGTGGACAATGAACTGACTCCCATTGCCGACCATGATGCACAGAGGCCGCCGCGACCATCGTTCTCCTCCTCAATTGGAAATGTGTGTATTGAATAACTTAGTCGTACATGTGTAGTTCCAATTTTGTTCATACCTACCCTTCAAATTTCCTGGTTGCTATTGTTCCCATAGAAGTAATTGGTTATAGCCTCCATTGTCCAACAGAATATCAGCTTGTAATTGTGCATCGCTCTTGTATCGCGCTGTTCTTGGGTAGGTTCTTCATCTGCAACCAGTAGTGTGGCAAATGATGGAATGTTAGCAAGATTCCCATGCGTTACATTGAACATCAAGAGGCATTTGTATGAGTAGTTTATATCTTGTAGGAGAAAAGGATGAATGAGGGAAGGTCATATTTGCAAATCTGGAGAGGGGTGTGGGTATCTTTCTACAAAATTGCCATAGTTTCCTTCCTATCCGTCGGATATAAATCGGACAGCCTATATTGCAGGATGGCAGGCACACCATCATCACCAACTCTGTTCTTTAAAAGAAAAGAAAGTAGAAAAAAAGAGTAGAGTATAGAGAAGTAGAGATAAATATTAAATATAAAATAAATATAATAGTAGAGATGAGACTAGAGATAAATATTAAATATAAAATAAATATAACAGTAGAGAACAGAGTAGAGATAGCAGGGACGTCGGGAAAGGATCGCGCGCACGGGAAAAAGGGGTCGGGCGCATGCTAGTTTTGGTGCACAGCGTCCTGTGCGCTTTATAAAATCCAATGCACTCCCACCGCTCTGTGTCTTTCCACCGCTCTCTCCCTGCTCTTTCTCGCCTCGCCGCCACCGCACTACCATGCCGCCGCGTCGCCGAGAAACTTGGGGATACCACGGGCTGCGCACACACCCCTCCGGCGGCTTCTCCGCCAAGATCCGGTTCCGCGGGATGCGCCTCGGCGTCGGCAATTTCGACACCGCCAATGAGGCTGCCCGCACGTACGACGCAGTGGCGTGGCGCCTTCGGTGGCCTCATAGAACATTGAACTTCCCCAACTTGCCGATGTGGGAGCAGGCGCAGGAGCTCGTGCCTCTGTCACGGCTTATCACCGATGAGGATCATCCCGACAACTGGAGGCAGCAGCACTGTCTCGGCATCGCCGAGAAGGACGAGGAAGCCATGACGTTGTGGCACCAACACGTCCCGTAGGACATCGTCAACAAGCGTGAGTTCTACACGCAAAGGAGGGCGGAGAGGGAGAAGAGGAGGGTGGAGTGAGCCGCCTATCGTGAGGACAAGCGTATGCGAAAAAGTAGACGCTTAATTCAACATGAGGCTAGGAGCAGCGTCGCCCTAGGAATCCGATGACGATCTGTATCTTCATTCCTACATTGAGACATCGAAGGAGGACATCACCGAGGATGAGTCGGACGACGAGGAGTAGTTGAGCTATCTATTTTTTATCAATCTATGCTATATCTATGATGAGAACTATCTATGTCTCTACTCTGTAATCTCTACTCTCTATCTCTACATCTCGATCTCAGCACTGTAAACACATTTTTAAAGTGTCGTGCATTGCGCTTCTGTTGGAGATACTCTAGCTTGGCAGACGAGTGCTTTAATGTTGCCCACAAGATGCTTGCGTATTACTAGTACATTTTTTTGCCATGTTGATATTTTAAGACCACGAGTGCGAACATGCAGAGGAGCAATGAAGACCAAACACTGGATATTAGGGACATCTTCAAGGAGCATGGCAAGTTAAAGAGGAGCTACACCGAACCTGTAAAACGAGCTTTGGTAAGTAACACCCTTTCAATTACTTTCGCTTAGCCTCATGTTCTTTGATGTGTATATGTTGTAGTTTATGTTCCTCTTAGCCTTGTGTTCTTCATGTTTAATAAGAAGAGTCTTAATCGTCCTAGGGCTTTCGCTTTTAGCTGGATGTAGGAAATGGGTGTTGTCACCTTGTAGTCTATTTGTATACTTTTCCTTTTGAATCCACTTCTCCGAGTCATGTTTATCTAGCTTCTACTAAATGGACCTGTGTTGCTCCGAGTATTGATCTAAAAAGAAGTAACTTCATGTTAGGCTGCAGTTCCTGCGAGGAGGGAAGTATGGTCAACCTCGAGATCGTGTTTCCAAAATGAGGCTGGATTACACACAAGGTGCCAGTTCCCTAATGATGTTGGATAAGACACAAGGTGCCAATGCCCAGATGATGCTGGATTACACGCAAGCCAGGTGGAGCTGTCAATTGTTTGTGTCCTTGTGTCTCTAATAAAGGCTGAAAGAAAGCATGCAACAACCCTTGAGAATGTAGCTGAGTTCCTGAAGAAGCGAAAGGAGCAATCATATGCTCTCTTCACCCAAGCCAAAGAAGAGATGGAAGAAGCCAGAAAGAAGCTAGTAGAGGCAGAGCAGGCTAGGCATCTCCTGGTATCTAAAACTGTTGTCACTACTAATTTTCCTTCATAATAGATAGGTTAAAATGTTTGTCCAGTCAGCATGCCTGTTGTGAGATCCGTGCATCTACTGATGTGGCACAAAAAAAATTTAGGATCATGTAATAACATCAATTACTTTCCAAACAATAAGTCATTAGTTCTACATGCATTGGACATGGTATAACATTAGTTCTACATGCACTGGACATGGTATACTTCACGAGCAAGCCCAACATTCCAAGTTCAACTTCCACATCAAACTCATGTTCACAGATATCCGCACATTCATAGATAATGTCCACAACCATGATTCACTACAAAGCCAAACAAATGTGAGGAGATTTATAAATAAAGAGAAACCTCTAGTTCCTGCTACCAGTGCTAGCACAACAAGTCAAGACTATGCGTAATTATATAAATTTTGATCATTTTTTGTGTTCTAAAATGCCAGCCGGCTCGTAGAAGGACGTGTTACCGGCACACACATGATTCAATGGACGCAGGAGGGGCAATCTGAAGCCGGTTGCATGTGGCAAGGAGGCGTGTTCAGCCGGGCCTGCAGCGAGTGGGGCCCTCTTGGCCGGCGCGCCGGTTCAATGCCTGCGCTATCAGAGGTCACGTACGTGTCAGGGCAATCACTCCCTCCAGTCCTTTTTTGTTTGGATATAACAAAATCTCATTTTCCATTCACATTTTACAAGTAAAATTCGTGGACAAACTTTGACCCAAAATACGATGGGGACTAGTAAACCAGGACAGATGTAGTAGTTCTTTTTTTATCAAAGAAGGGTTTCCCCCTTCCGATTTTCATTACTGAAAACCAACATCTAAACCATAGTATTTGCCCTAGATCTACCAGGTTCAACATCTCACAATATAAACCCATACAACCATACACCAAGGAGGTAGTAGTTATGAATTCCATTTTCGCTCCATACCAATCGTTCTAAAAAGTACTTAAGTACTTATAATGCGCCCTTGAAAATCGGAACTCTTACCCTGCTAAAAAATGATATTTTAAATGTGGCTACTCGATCTGTGGCAACTGCCGAGCCACCGCCTCCAGGTCATTCACTTGTGGTCCCGACCATTAACTCCTACGGATCAAATTATCACGCGAGCTGACTATTACTACAAAGGTGCGCTCCACCACGTACCCGGTACCCGCGCATGTAGCAATCGTGCACCTAGGGTTTTAGGGTTTATTTTTTAACGGTGCCTTTATGTAACTCTCATGTCTGCGAGACAACGAGAGACCGACTGCGTGCATGCGCCACTTCTCTTCGTATATGTACTCCACCATTTGTCTGGTGTCCTAAAAATTATACAGTAGTAATAACTACTAGCAATGTGCCAATGTGTTGCCACACGATCAAACTAGATTAATACATATTCACCGATTTGATAGAAAAAAGAGTCTAGTTTTGAAATACGTGTATCACTAAAAATATCTTATGTTACACTTAAAATATATTCCTTTGGCGGTTTTGATGAGATAAGGGAGGAATGTTGTTGGTTTGAAGAATCGAGAAGTGGTATATCTCTAATTTCTATTCTTACTAGCAAGATGCCCATGCATTGCACGGAACATCAAGATCTTGTGGGAGAAAAGGATGAATGAGGGAAGGCCTTATATGGAAATGTGGAGAGGAGTGCGGGTAAATTGTCATAGTTTCCTCCCTATCCGTTAGATATTGATCGGACGGCCTGTATTGTAGGATGGCAGGCACACCATCATCACTAAGTATGCTTTTTATAAGAGTAGAGATAAAAAAACATAGTTGGTGATGATGGTGTGCCTGCCATCCTGCAATATAGGCCGCCCGATTTATATCTAACGGATAGGACGGAAACTATGGCAATTTGGCAAAAAGATACCCACACCCCTCACCACATTTGCAAGTTGTTGCAAAAAGCTCATGTGTTTGTGTTTGTGTAGTGTGTGTTTGAGAGAGAGAGGAGGAGGAGGACGGAGTGCATGTGTGACAAAGACACAAAGAGTGTGTGTGCGAGAGGTATCAACTTAAAATGAGGTGATAGTGTGTGTGTGTAGAATCGAGAGGGCGTGTCTCAAGAAGGGATGAAGAAACTACATAGATACAAGGAGCACGAGAGAGACATGTACGCGATAGTGGAAGCACGAGTGTGCGGGTGTATAAACCTATCTGGAGGCTAGTCAATCAATGATCTGAGAGAAATAAAAGTCGGGGTGCGAAAGCGAGAGTTTTGTGGGTGTGAGAGAGAGACGATAGTCGGGAAGGGGAGTGGAAGCAGGAGCTGTGTGTGAGAGAGAGAGCGGGGGAGTTTGTCTAATCGGTAAACAAATGAATAATGTCAGTTTTATAATTGGGATGTAGACGGAAAGGAGACCGCAACAAATGTTGTGTCTGCAGGAGAGAGTAATTTTAGTGGTACGAGTCATATCTAGAGACATATAGGGTGTGTGAGAGAACCCCATAGAGAGAAAGACAAAGTGAAAGACGAGTGAGACTGTGTGTGTGGCGGTGAAAAATAAAGCTTAGGTACCTAGTTATACCAGAGAACGGTGGAGATTGAGGGATAATGAAAACCGTGTAATGTATAATAATAGGAATAGTGCGACACTTCTCAGGGAGACGTCGAGAGACCATGTTTGCGAAGATAGGAGAAACATGAAGTGAGCATGCGGGTGAGCTGGAGAAAATAGAATGATAGCTACATGAAGGAGCATGCGAGAGAGATGGGCGTGAAAGGAGTCAACATAAAAGGGATTCAAATATTTGAATTTAAGATGATGATACATGTAATTCCTACTCGAACCAAAATTGATCTATCAAATATGCATAGTCATATGAATTCATGCGCATCTATGTTATTTAATATGTAGATATTACTGATCCATACATTTCAGTAGAACATAATTTGGTTTTTTTTTTTTGAATTCAACCTTATGATTTTCAGATCACTATATTTGTATATCATATTATATACAAATAAAGGAGCAGAATTCTTTGTTGTGCTTTTGAAAGTATACATAAAAATGATATATATATATAGAATTTTATTCCAATCGCAAATGGATCTTGCCTGAACAAAAATAAAATACAAACTGGATTCGAATTGATTTGGCATGGTAAACGTGCACTCTTGCTCTACAAAAATTTGAACGAAGTGGGGAAAGTCGTAGTAACCGCCCGAAACCAAAATCTGCGAGATGGAAATTACTGCCTATCCCTGACACGCAATGCCTATCGGCTCGATTTCTGTAGGTTTCGATAGGGGAAGGTTTGTAATTTCACTCAAACGTGACATAACTGCCTCTCACCCGGATTCATACATGGTGGGCGCTGACGGTGTCCTGGACTAGGGGGTATTCACCACGTCGTCTCCCGATCTATTAGATTGGGCCGAGGACCCCCGTGGCCGTATACTCATGGGCTAGTTCGGACGGCTACCGCATACAAGGAAGATTCCACAAGACTTGGCGATCAAGACAAGGACTTCTCCCCACCGGCGTATTCGGCTAGGACTCTTGTTATCCTATGCCTCCGGTGCATTATATAAACCGAGGCCAGGCTAGTCGATAGAGATACAATATATACAACAATCATACCATAGGCTAGCTTCTAGGGTTTAGCCTCCTTGATCTCGTGGTAGATCTACTCTTGTACTACCCATATCATCAATATTAATCAAGTAGGAGTAGGGTATTACCTCCATCAAGAGGGCCCGAACTTGGGTAAAAAAAAGTGTTCCCTGCCTCCTGTTACCATCCGGCCTAGACGCACAGTTCGGGACCCCCTACCCGAGATCCGCCGGTTTTGACACTGACATTCGTGCTTTCATTGAGAGTTCTGCTGTGTGATCGGCAAAAGGATCGATGGTCGCCTGCAAATCAACTGCGACTTCGGCATCTTCGTCACCAGCTCGACTGGTCACCTTGGTTCGACCAACAATTGCGCCCCGTGTTCGGATCACCATGTCCGGACGAGGGCCGTCATCAAACATCAACTCCGATCTCCATCAAGATCACGGAGAAATCATCTATGGAGCTCGAGGGCTCAATGTCAACATTGCCCTCAAGCGACCGTGCTATTTTTCTGGACAGCGAACTCGTATCTACCACCACCATCTCCTCGAGTATCGCTTTGACGACCGCTTTGGTGGAATTTGTGAGGAATTGAGTCTATAACAACCTTGCAAAATTTCGTCGAGTTCCGACGGAGGAATCTCTGGCCATCCACGATATACCGGAGCCTTGTCAAATCTGGACGGGAATTTGGATGAGTTTAGGGCGTGGTGTCCAGCTTCTAGCTCGGACGTCCTTTGGAAGATCCAACCATTGATCGGCTGCGGAATTCCTATATCTACCACCTCTAAAAATTTTGGCTCGATCCGACCGTCCAAACTCCAGGAACCTTCCGATTAGTGCATCACTTTTCGGATCTATTTTCTGCGCGAAAACGAATCCGACCCGAGTTCATCTTTTTTATAAACGGGATTTCGGACATCCCTTTTGAAGGAAGTTTTGTATGGGGTATTGTGTTTTGTTTCCGAACACATTCTACTAACTTTAAAATCTTTTGAAGATGATCTTCCATATCATGCTGGTGTCAAACCAGTCCGGCAATATTGCTCCACGGCTGCCGACCTGCGGGGAAAAAGACACATCGTCACTTTATTGAGCCGAGCTCAACTTCTTCGGATCATCACCTCGGCAAGCTGAACAACAGTTCGGCATCGCAAAGAATAAATCATCACCAACATCGACGCCCCACGGGTTACACGAAGCGGGCACACCGGCATCGCCGCACGGTCACTTCATCAAGCCGGCATTGACCACGTCACGACCTGCATCGGCAGGGCCGCACTATTGCTCCTTCGAGCCGGTGTCCATCACGCCGACCTACTTCGACATCTCGGCTGGACCAGGGGCTTCATCATCTCTTCATCAACCTACTCCGGTAACGGGTGTGCGGATCGAGTCCCAATTTTAGGAATCACCTTCCTTCGGATTGCTACAACAAATAAACCAGGTGCTATTAATCCTAGTATTTTTTGCTTGTTTGGGTTCATTTTTCCCAAGGAGTTATTACTCTGGTTTGTCCATCATATGTACATAGGTCTATCAAATGGTGGCTGCATTAACGACAGTCGCATGGTGGTTCGGTCAGTTTCCGTACATAGTCCGGCGAACGCCGCACTCGGAGCTCGAACCGACCTGCGAATTCAGGCTTTGCCATGCCTTTACCGCATCACACCGACGCCCTGCATCGACTTGACTTCGGCGCCAGGCCATATTTCTTTTATTAATCACTTTGCATAAATTATTTATTATGCAACGATTTTTTTAATTATCATTATTACTATTATCTCCGGCTTGCACTATTTTATGTGTCACAGGAAAATGATCCAGCCGGACTATATCCTTTGGCGTCACCTCGGCTGGACGGGGGGCTTCGTCAACACTTCATTACCCCATGCTGGGGACTTCGGCATCACTCTGCCGGCCTGCATTGACCGTGCTATGTCACCACTTCAGAGCGCCGAGCTCTTTGCTCCGCCACCTCGGGACCGACTTGGGGGAAGGCACCTTGTCCCGCATCAAGCTCGGACCGCGTCGTCAATACCGAACACATTAACCAGCTAAGTTGCCTTCATGCTCAAAGTTTTAAATTTTTAACTTGTGTTCGGCTCGACCAACCATTATACTTTTTTGGAAAAAAGTTGCTTCTAAAAAATTTCCTTGTCCAAACTTTGTTTGTGACGCATAAATTCAAATACCCCGTTTACTTGGGGGCTTCCTTTATGAAGCTTTTCCTGTTGCATATGATTATACTTGTACGGCTTCGTTCCTTGTTCGTGTATTATGCCACAATATGCACCACATTGACTTAAGCGATTTGCAAGCTAGGTTGCCTCGCTCCTGTGTTTACCCCTACGTTCCCGATTGTTCGGCTAGGGAGTAAAGGGAGCACCTCTGCGATTGTCACGATCGGGTCACCCGAGCCGGACCTCAGACTGGGTGAAGCCGAAAGCTAGCGCTCTTATAGTTATTCAATGATGGTCGGCACACAACGGAACTCATGAGTACAAAAAATCTATTGCACAAGTCTCATAATAACAATGAGCACCGAAGAAAGGTATCGGTGGGGGTACTATTTTCTTCGAAGATGCTTCTTACTCTTCGCAGTAATATAGCATAAGTTCCCTGAGCGCGCTTTGTCTGTTACAGCCTTATGGCCTGATTGCCTGGTTATTGGAAACACCGTCGATATTCTCGGCCGATGGAGTACATAACACTTTTTGGTCCTTAACCGAAGAGGGAGAAGCCGACGGTCGGTTAAGACGCGTTTAAAGTTCGGTTGAACATAGATATGATATAAGTACTTTGGTACATGCAATAATTCTTCTACCCAAGTCACTTGGGGGCTCTTATGTTTATTTGAGCCGTTTTATAATAAGTGTTCTTCTTCTCAGTCGTTGCAAAGTTCTATTATTATTATTTATCACTCCTTTTTTCGACGCGAGTGTGCGGTCACTAGCCGGGGAGCCTAATTTCTCTCTCAAAGCCTCTAGAGTTTAGTTTGCTAAACTGGCCTAATGAGAAGTACTCCGCCCTCGGGATAGGAGGTTGAAGCCTTAGGCTGACCCGCTCGAAGTCTTGATATAGGATGTGTCATGTTAAAGGACGACAGAAGCACTTCTTTTTTCTAAGACCAATTTTCGGATTGGCACCGAACACTTGATCTTGTTCGGACGTCATGTTTTTACTGACGTTTCTTGGTTTTCCAAGCTTTTTGGCACTTTCAAACTATTTGTGCTTTTCCAGCATTAGTCTCGCAGTGCAACGTCGGACACCTTTAGGGATTCAGCAAAAACATTCTCAGATATTGCTATATATGCATCGGTTTCGAATTGCTTCCTACGTTCCGTTTTGTTCGGCTAGGCGTGCAAAGGGAGAACCACTACGATTGTCCTTCCAGCTCACAAAGTTAAGCACCTTAGTGGATAAAGCCGAAAACTGACTGTCACAATAAGCGTAAACTGGTCAGCGATCCGATGACTATGACGGGCCATTCATAACATTGGCCGAAGTGTTTACGGCTTGACCTTGACTGTCGCCGAACACTACCGGGGGCTATTAACTAGCCTCCCAAACTAAATCCTCGATATTTTTCTCTTACATTCGAGCTGAGGTTTCATGATCATGCTTAGCATGACAACCCAAAGAAAGGAACCGATAGCGGGACTATTTTCTTTGGAATACATTTCTTTTGTTAAACAGTAATATAACATATCTCTCTGCGTACCTTTGTTTATAAAACCGTGTGGCCAGATTGCCTTGTTTGTCGTAAATCTTTGCCCTCATAAAGGCTTTATAAATTAGGACAAACACTCCCCGGCTACTGGCCAGGGAGGTGGAAGCCTATGGTCGGTCAACAAAGTTTTGTACAATGCGGATCCGAGCATTAATGACGTAAAGTACTTGGATACATAGAGTCATTACACATAATTTCTGATTTTACTATGGATATTGATCCTTAATTCGGCCACCCGTACCCGCATTAAGACTCGGGGGCTACTGGGCTTCGGGCTTATTATTTACAAATATTAAAGGGGCACATCGATCCCCTGATCTGGTGTTGCCACCCGACCAGTGTCTCAGGGGCTACTGCATTGCTTGTCCAATGCAGAAAATTTTATGTGCAATATAGTTTCCGAGGAGATTTTGATCCTCAGGTTGGTCGGCCGCACCCAACCTGAGTCTTAAGGACTGAGCACGCCGCTTTTCGTGTCCCGAAGTATTCTGCGGAACTAGGACTTGATCCTCAGGCTGATTTTGCAAATCGACCTGAGTCTCAGCGGCTACTGGGATCAGCGGTCTTACGTCATCCGTCAGGTGCATCTCGGGTTTTAGACCGATACACACCTTGAGGGCTACTGGATATATCTCGGCAGAGAATAAATTGCACCAATAAAAAATATTGACGAAAAATCTGCCCACAGTCGGGGTGGTGCACCACCTCGGAAGCAGTCCGGCATAAAGCTCGGGCGCTAGTGGCTGGCTCCATAGAGGGCATTTCTGGCATTAACCTCGGCTAAACTCCTTCAACTTTTTTGAACCAAGGTGATATGACACCTCGGATATAGTCCGGCATTGGAGCCTGGACACAGTCCAGCATTGGTGCTCGGCTGCAAATGATACCTCGAATGCAGTCCGGCGTTGGAGCTCAGACGCAAGAGGACCCTACCTCCCGGGAACAACTTCAAACCCGAGGTGTGGCATAAAAATAAACAAGGCATTGATAAAGGCCGGAAACTTAAAGGGGCTCCTCGGATACCTGACGTCTAAACTCGTCGAATGCATTTCGGCGATCCTCAAGATCGAAGATAAAGAAGATTTGTTGAACCAGTTTTCAAGACCGGCAACCGAAGATGAAGAACAGTTCGGAAGAATCGAGGAGCGTCCCTAACTTGAAGACCGGTTCAGGGGGCTACTAACGGTGTCCTGGACTAGGGGGTATTCACCACGTTGTCTCCCGATGTATTAGATTGGGCGTAGGACCCCCGTGGCCATATACTCATGGGCCAGTTCGGACGGCTACCGCATACAAGGAAGATTCCACAAGACTTGGCGATCAAGACAAGGACTTCTCCCCACCGGCGTATTCGTCTAGGACTCTTGTTATCCTAGGCCTCCGGTGCATTATATAAACTGAGGCCAGGCTAGTCGATAGAGATACAATATATACAACAATCATACCATAGGCTAGCTTCTAGGGTTTAGCCACCTTGATCTCGTGGTAGATCAACTCTTGTACTACCCATATCATCAATATTAATCAAGCAGGAGTAGGGTATTACCTCCATCGAGAGGGCCCGAACCTGGGTAAAACAAAGTGTTCCCTGCCTCCTGTTACCATCCGGCCTAGACGCACAGTTCGGGATCCCCTACCCGAGATCCGCCGGTTTTGACACCGACAGGCGCCAAAACACAGTGTCTCCTCGGCCAAAATCGACTCCCTCGGGCGCCAAAAACAAACTCTTGTCGGCAAATATTCGGTGTATGCGAGATTACCGCCCTATCCCCAACTGACTAATATTGCTGTGATGTAGGAAATTTTAAACAGGGGCTAAGTTTGTAAGTTTCCTCGCATTTGAGACAAGCGCGCCCTGAAGACATGGTTCCCCACTTCCTCTCTCCCTCCATTTCCCCATTTGTACTCCGTGGGCACCAAAACACCCTATCTACCCCAGCCTCCTCTGTCTGCCACGCCATCCACCATCGTCCTCCTCCACCATGACAGAGCTGGTACCCCGACGCGGTCGTCCATTACAAGAGATCGACCTCTCTCATCCACGGCTTCAAACCGGGATCCTTGCATCCGGTACTCTCGCTTCATCCCCGCCGTCGTCCACCTTGCCGACGCTGCTCCTAGATCTGCTTCCACGCTGCCAACAGCCATCGCTCGCAACACCGTCAATTTCTCAGCAAATGCAAACACGGTGCCGCACCAGAGGTAGTACTCTTTCATATCAGCTCTACTTATTTTATCGCAGCAATATAATAGATCGCCAGTGCTTTACTCTGATTTCTTGTCCATCACTTACTTGCTAGTTGAAAGCAAACATTGGTTGCGAAGTTGCCATTGTCCGGTTTGCACCTTCAGATCCGCCATGGCACGCTCAACACTATACTCGCAATGCTTATGGTTTTCCCCTTTTATATTTCACACTAGTAAAATGACAGTAGACTAAATTTCAAAATTGGTTCAATCGATTTGTCAGAGCTCGCCGGAGTTTGCCGGTGCGAAGGAAGGGGCTCGGGTGGGGACGGTGGTTGTGGGGGCGGTGGTGGGGCCTCGCCGAACAAAGAAAACTTCATGGGGGTAGGGGCGGGGGTGGGTTTGGGATGGTGTGGCAGAGGAACACAGGCAGTGGGGTCGGTGCTTCGGTCGGCAGCTCGTGCGGTGTTCTGTATGGGAAGAATCAGAGACGAGGAAGAAGTAGTGTTAGGAGACGTAGGATCTTCATCCAACCGCCTGAAATGGTCGACTGAGCCAAATGAGAAAAGTCACGGGACTTGCATGCGGACATGCCTTTATATTCAGTACCATCATCATACCTGATTAGCACTGCTCCTGAATCCATCAAGCTAAACAACGTGCCACTCATAATTCCAAACTTGTTGCTCAAATACGAATTTGATATGATGTTGATATTACTAAAACAGATAACATGTAATTGGTCAGCTAATATTACTACTTTACTTTCGAAAAGCACGTGCCCCACATATAGAGAGACGGCAAGGAGTTGCTTTCTTATTGCGCTCTGGTTCATCATGTGTGGGCACTACACAACGAACATTTTATTATCCAAAATATTCTTGCTCTTCCTTAGCATGTTCCTATTCCGCTCTTCTTTAATAAGTACTCTATTTGTTCCTAAATACAAGTCTTTGTATAGATTCCACCATGGACTACATATGGAGCAAAATGAGTGAATCTACACTCTAAAATGTATCTGTATATATCTATATGTGATCCATAGTGGAAATCTCTACAAAGACTTATATTTTGGAACGAAGGGGCTATGATAGTAGTACAATTTATTCCTTGGAGCGAAGATGAGAAGGGACAATTGGAGTGTAGAGGTCTATACAGTTGGTTGTGATGGACACTTCAAACTCTTCGGGCCTCTTTGATTCGTAGGATTTTGTAAACATAGGAATAGGATTTGTAGTGGCCTGCCCACTTGAATCCTATAAGATTAGCAAAGAAATGCGGGTAGCTGTGTCGCCTTTGAGAATTACACTGATATTAACAGTACCGCACCTTCAGCTGAAGGGAGCTGGTATCCGAAGCCTTTCTAGCCGTACCGACAATACTAGCACATATATTCCAGCAAGTTCTACTTTGCTGATTTTACTCCTGATGCTTACGGTTTTCCCGTTATATCTACACTATGATCTGTGTAGCTGCTATGTGTCAGCACTAGGCACAGTCCACTCTTGAAGCTAAACAACACACCAATCATAAGTCCAAAGCTTATTTCTTCAAATACGAATTGTGATATGATACTGATATTAGTTAACAGACACAAATTTAATTGGTCAGGTAATGCTCCCATTGATTTTCCAAATGCATGTGGCCACATATAGAGAGACAACATGGAATTGCATTTCTTTGGGCACTGTGATTCATCATGAGTGGGCAACCAATATTGTATTCAATGAAGCGGAAACTCAAGAATATGCTTCCTCTTTTGTTCTTTAACATGTTCCTCTTTTGTTATTCTGTATTTTGTACGTACATTATGTTCCTTACTCCTGATGCTTACGGTTTTCCCGTTATATCTACACTATGATCTGTGTAGCTGCTATGTGTCAGCACTAGGCACAGTCCACTCTTGAAGCTAAACAACACACCAATCATAAGTCCAAAGCTTATTTCTTCAAATACGAATTGTGATATGATACTGATATTAGTTAACAGACACAAATTTAATTGGTCAGGTAATGCTCCCATTGATTTTCCAAATGCATGTGGCCACATATAGAGAGACAACATGGAATTGCATTTCTTTGGGCACTGTGATTCATCATGAGTGGGCAACCAATATTGTATTCAATGAAGCGGAAACTCAAGAATATGCTTCCTCTTTTGTTCTTTAACATGTTCCTCTTTTGTTATTCTGTATTTTGTACGTACATTATGTTCCTTGTCTGGAAGGGCCGCAGGGACATCTGCAGTCAATAGATGATAGAGCTGGCCTATACGTGATCGATAGACTTTCAATTAGTAGCGGCAATACAACACCATATTTTCCAGCCAGTTTCACTTTCCCGATTTATATAATGTGGTTATGGTGTACCCCTTTTATGTACACTACGATCTGCCTAGTTCCTGTGTGCTCTTGTTATCATGGTTTGGCAATAAACTCTCTATACAGTATATTATGAACCTATCATCTGCCAACTATCCTTACTTCTAGAACCTATTTTTGTGTGTACTTGTGCCAGATTATATTAATGCACGCACCATATTACAGCACACACGAGCTCTCTCATCAGAATCCAGTGATAGCACACAAGGGTTTACAGCGGCACCCCTATATTAGAATATCCTCTGCATTACAAAGATAATCTCAGTACTATTTATGTTTTCATGATTCACATATATTATATGTAATTACAGTGAATATCAAAATCCACGAATCAGAAGAATATTGTGGAACACTGCAACGACTTACAAAATTGGCACCAAGGCATTGAGTGCCATTCTAGATGCAATGAGACTAATGACTATAGATTCTAATGACTATTCTATCTTAGGAGTCAAAGGCAGATGACTATTCCCCACCTGTAGATTCCTGTTCAAAAATATGATCCTAATGACTATTCTATCCTTAGGAGTCAAAGGCAGATGGCCTGTCTTGTTCACCCATCAAGGTGCATGTTCTAATTAGACAAGGTTTTATTGATTGCATGTATCTTGCATATGTTGTCTTGCATTTCTTCTACTTAGTTGCACCAGCATCTACTTAGTTTACTCATCATATATGTCAAGATGCCATGCCCATCCATTATCAATACATATTCCATCTGTCATCATACCATGTTTTAACACTCAAATATTGTTCTTGTGCATCAGATATCAAAAAGGAAGAGGGTGATTGCCGAACCTAAAGCAGCACCAGCAAAGTCCTTGAAAAAAAGTGGTGGTGCCAGAGAAATCAGACAACACCCCACTTATAATGGTTGTACAACCGGTGACACAAACGTAGGACTGACTCCAACAGACTGTACCCACCACACAGGACCTACACTCCAGCAAAAGGTATTCTGATTTTAGTTGCCATAGCACCAGTCGTACCATAGAAAAATCCCATTCCAGCTGGGTGTAGAGACGGCCAATTCCTGCAGATTGGACCCCATTCTAGTTATTCCTAGTTTTAAAGACAATGCTTTTAATGTTGTTAGGGACTACGTGCATATATTCCCATCATGGGAAGATTATAGTGAAGACAAACACCATTTTCACATCTTCCTGTCCCACTTACGTGTAAGTGCTATTATTCATGCTGATTATTTTCCTGTTTTCTGCTGATTGAACACATCAATGATTTACATTACATTGTTGTAAGTAGGCGAGGGTCAATCTGGATAGTCATCACGAGCAAAGCTTGCTTGCTCTTTTCAAGGAAGCATTGCAGCAGTATCAGTGTTACCTGAGGAAATCACACATTGATTGCAAGTCTATAAACGAATTTCTGGTGAAGTCTCCTCTGCTAAATTTAGAAGATGTTGAATGGAAAAAGCTTGTTATGCACTGGTCTCATTCCCAGGATGAGGTACTATCTATGATATCACATGACAATCTGAACTTCTACCTTTTCGCATGTGCCTTACGGATCTTTCTTGCAGGAAATGAGCTCGAAGAAGAATTCCGGTTTGAAAAGAACGACAGGATATCGCAAATATGTTGCCCGCTGCTTTGCTCTTGTTAGTACCTATTGTCATGTATCACTGTACTTGCATTCATACCTCGTTCAGTATGTGACAGCAGTATGCATTATAGCTTTCTTATCAATTGTTCGCTCCAAATTATCTGATCTGTATGAATGGTTATTAATGAGCTGTATGATATTTTAGCTCGACATTGTTATTGTAAGTACCTGCTGTCCTTTATCAGTGTACTTATATTGACAGGTAGTTGTTCATGTACCATGCTGGTATGAGATAGTCCTTGGTTGATTTATAGAATTCTCTTTGCACTTCACTTATATCTTTTGAGTATGGCTTTATAGAATGCTTCATGTGCTTCACTTATATCATTTGAAGTTTGGATTGCATGTTTCTCTTTACATAGACAATCGCCATTTGTAGAATGCTCTTTCGCTTCACTTATATTTGTTAGAGCGTGGGCATACCTTTTGTAGAAAGAATTAAACTCTCTTGCTTCACTTATATCTATTTAGAGAGATGATAGGAACTGGTCATTCACATGGTTAGTCATAAAATCCTACATAGAACTTGTAGATCACTGAATATGATATGTTTGATTCCTTGCAATAGTTTTGCGATACAAAGATGGTGATATTAGAGTCATGCTAGTGGGTAGTTGTGGATTAGTAGAAATACTTGTGTTGAGGTTTGTGATTCCCGTAACATGCATGTATGGTGAACCGTTATGTGATGAAGTCGGAGCATGATTTATTTGTTGATTGTCTTCCTTATGAGTGGTGGTCGAGGACGAGCGATGGTCTTTTCCTACCAATCTATCCCCCTAGGAGCATGCGCGTAGTACTTTGTTTCGATGACTAATAGATTTTTGCAATAAGTATGTGAGTTCTTTATGACTAATGTTGAGACCATGGATTATACGCACTCTCACCCTTCCACCGTTCCTAGCCTCTCTAGTAGCGCACAACTTTCTCCGGTACCATAAACCCACCATATACCTTCCTCAAAACAGCCACCATACCTACCTATCATGGTATTTCCATAGCCATTCCGAGATATATTGCCATGCAACTTCCATCATCATCGTATACATGACTTGAGCATTCATTGTCATATTGCTTTGCATGATCGTAAGATAGCTAGCATGATGTTTTCATGGCTTGTCCGTTTTTTTATGTCATCGCTACGCTAGATCATTGCACATCCCGGTACACCGCCGGAGGAATTCATATAGAGTCATATCTTTGTTCTAGATATCGAGTTGTAATATTGAGTTGTAAGTAAATAAAAGTGTTATGATCATCATTATTAGAGCATTGCCCCAATGAGGAAAGGATGATGGAGACTATGATTCCCCCATAAGTCGGGATGAGACTTCGGACTTTACAAAAAAATAAAAGAGGCCAAAGAAGCCCAAATAAAAAAAAAGAGGCCAAAGAAGCCCACCAAAAAAATAAAATTTTAAAAAAACAAAAAAAATGAGAGAAAAAGAGAGAAGGGGCAGTGCTACTATCCTTTTTCCACACTTGTGCTTCAAAGTAGCACCATGTTCTTCATATAGAGAGTCTCTTGAGTCATCACTTTCATACTAGTGGGAATATTCATTATAGAACTTGGCTTGTATATTCCGATGATGGGCTTCCTCAAATGCCCGAGGTCTTCATGAGCAAGTAAGTTGGATGCACACCCACTTAGTTTCAGTTGGAGCTTTCATACACTTATAGCTCTAGTGCATCTGTTGCATGGCGATCCCTACTCACTCACATTGATATCTATTGATGGGCATCTCCATAGCCCATTGATACGCCGGGTTGATGTGAGACTATCTTCTCCTTTTTGTTTTCTCCACCATCATATTCTATTCCACCTATAGTGCTATGTCCATGGCTCACACTCATGTATTGCATGAAAGTTGAAAAGGTTTGAGAATGTCAAAAGTATGAAACAATTTCTTGGCTTGTCATCGCGGTTGTGCATGATGTGAATATTTTGTGTGGTGAAGATGGAGCATCGCCAGACTATATGATTTTGTAGGGATAACTTTCTTTGGCCTTGTTATTTTGAAAAGACATGATTGCTTTATTAGTGGGCTTGAAGTATTATTGTTTTTATGTCAAATGATAGACTATTGCTTTGAATCACTCGTATCTTAATATTCATGCCATGATTAGATTATATGATCAAGATTATGCTAGGTAGCATTCCACATCAAAAATTATCTTTTTTATCATTTACCTACTCGAGGACGAGCAGGAATTAAGTTTGGGGATGCTGATACGTCTCTGTCGTATCTATAAGTTTTGATTGTTCCATGCCAATATTAATCAACTTTCATATACTTTTGGCAACTTTTTATACTATTTTTGGGACTAACATATTGATCCAGTGCCCATTGCCAGTTCCTGTTTGTTGCATGTTTTTTGTTTCGCAGAATATCCATATCAAACGGAGTCCAAATGGAATAAAAACTGATGGAGTTTCTTTTTGGAATATATATGATTTTGGGGAAGAAGAATCCACGCGAGACGATGATCGAGGGGCCCACGAGGTAGGGGGGCGCGCCCCAGGGTGTCAGGCGCCCCCCTGACCCCCGTGGCCACCCCGTAAGGTGGTTGGTGCCCTTCTTTCGCTGCAAGAAAGCTAATTTCCGGATAGAGATCGTGTCAAAATTTCAGCCCAATCGGAGTTACGGATCTCTGGGAATATAAGAAACGATGAAAGGGAAGAATCTGAGAACGCAGAAACAGAGAGAGACAGAGAGATAGATCCAAACTCAGAGGGGCTCTCGCCCCTCCCTTGCCATGGAGGCCATGGACCAGAGGGGAAACCCTTCTCCCATCTAGGGAGGAGGTCAAGCAAGAAGAAGAAGGAGGGGGCTCTCTCCCCCTCGCTTCCGGTGGCACCGGAGTGCCACCGGGGGCCATCATCATCACCGCGATCTACACCAACACCTCCGCCATCTTCACCAACATATCCATCACCTTCCCCCCTCTATCTATAGTGGTCCACTCTCCCGCAACCGGTTGTACCCTCTACTTGAACATGGTGCTTTATGCTTCATATTATTATCCAATGATGTGTTGTCATCCTATGATGTCTGAGTAGATTTTCGTTGTCCTATCGGTGGTTGATGAATTGCTATGATTGATTTAATTTGCTTGTGGTTATGTTGCTGTCCTTTATGAAGAAAATATGCCCTAGAGGCAATAATAAAGTTATTATTTATTTCCTTATATCATGATAAATGTTTATTATTCATGCTATAACTGTATTAACCAGAAACATAATACATGTGTGAATACATAGACAAACAGAGTGTCACTAGTATGCCTCTACTTGACTAGCTCATTGATCAAAGATGGTTATGTTTCCTAACCATAGACATGAGTTGTCATTTGATTAACAGGATCACATCATTAGGAGAATGATGTCATTGACTTGACCCATTCCGCTAGCATAGCACTTGATCGTTTAGTTTGTTGCTATTGCTTTCTTCATGACTTATACATGTTCCTATGACTATGAGATTATGCAACTCCCATTTACCAGAGGAACACTTTGTGTGCTACCAAACGTCACAACGTAACTGGGTGATTATAAAGGTGCTCTATAGGTGTCTCCGAAGGTACTTGTTGGGTTGGCGTATTTCGAGATTAGGATTTGTCACTCCGATTGTCGGAGAGGTATCTCTGGGCCCTCTCGGTAATGCACATCACTTAAGCCTTGCAAGCATTGCAACTAATGAGTTATTTGTGGGATGATGTATTATGGAACGAGTAAAGAGACTTGCCGGTAACGAGATTGAACTAGGTATTGAGATACCGACGATCAAATCTCGGGCAAGTAACATACCGATGACAAAGAGAACAACGTATGTTGTTATGCGGTTTGACCGATAAAGATCTTCGTAGAATATGTAGGAGCCAACATGAGCATCCAGGTTCCACTATTGGTTATTGACCGGAGAAGTGTCTCGGTCATGTCTACATAGTTCTCGAACCCGTAGGGTCCGCACGCTTAATGTTCGATGACGGTTATGTTACGAGTTTATGTGTTTTGATGTAACGAAGGAGTTCGGAGTCCCGGATGAGATCGGGGACATGACGAGGAGTCTCGAAATGGTCGAGACGTAAAGATCGATATATTGGACGACTATATTCGGACATCGGAAAGGTTCCGAGTGATTCGGGTATTTTCGGGAGTATCGGGGAGTTACGGGAATTCGTATTTGGCCTTAATGGGCCATACGGGAAATGTGAGAAAGGCCTCAAAGGGTGGCCGCACCCCTCCCCATGGGCTGGTCCGAATTGGACTAGGGAAGGGGGTGCCCCCTTCCTTCCTTCTCCTTTTCCCTTCCCTTTCCTTCCCTCCTACTCCTACTACTTGGAAGGGCTCCTAGTTCTACTAGGAAAGGGGGAATCCTATTCCCGGTGGGAGTATGACTCCCCTAGGGCGCGCCATAGAGAGGGACGACCCTCCCCTCCTCCACTCCTTTATATACAGGGGCAGGGGCACCCCAAAGACACAACAATTGATCTCTTGATCTCTTAGCCGTGTGCGGTGCCCCCTCCACCATAATCCACCTCGGTCATATCGTAGCGGTGCTTAGGTGAAGCCCTGCGTCGGTAGAACATCATCATTGTCACCACGCCGTCGTGCTGACGGAACTCTCCCTCAAAGCTCGGCTGGATCGGAGTTCGAGGGACGTCATCGAGTTGAACGTGTGCAGAACTCGGAGGTGCCGTGCGTTCGGTACTTGATCGGTCGGATCGTGAAGACGTACGACTACATCAGTCGTGTTGTGCTAATGGTTCCGCTTTCGGTCTACGAGGGTACGTGTACAACACTCTCCCCTCTCGTTGCTATGCATCACCATGATCTTGCGTGTGCGTAGGAAATTTTTGACATTACTGCGTTCCCCAACTGTTGCATCCGATCCTAGGTTTATGCGTTGATGTTGTGCACAAGTAGAACACAAGTGAGTTGTAGGCGATATAAGTCATACTGCTTACGAGCATGTCATACTTTGGTTCAGCGGTATTGTTGTATGAAGCGGCCCGGACCGACATTACGCGTACGCTTACGCGAGACTGGTTCTACCGACGTGCTTTGCACACAGGTGACTGGCGGGTGTCAGTTTCTCCAACTTTAGTTGAACCAAGTGTGGCTACGCCCGGTCCTTGCGAAGGTTAAAACAACACCAACTTGACAAACTATCATTGTGGTTTTGATGCGTAGGTAAGAACGGTTCTTGCTAAGCCCGTAGCAGCCACATAAAACTTGCAACAACAAAGTAGAGGACGTCTAACTTGTTTTTGCAGGGCATGTTGTGATGTGATATGGTCAAGACATGATGCTAAATTTTATTGTATGATATGATCATGTTTTGTAACCGAGTTATCGGGAACTGGCAGCAGCCATATGGTTGTCGCTCTATTGTATGCAATGCAATTGCGCTGTAATGCTCTACTTTATCACTAAGGGGTAGCGATAGTCGTGGAAGCATAAGATTGGTGAGACGACAACGATGCTATGATGGTGATCAAGGTGTCGCGCCGGTGACGATGGTGATCATGACGGTGCTTCGGAGATGGAGATCACAAGCACAAGATGATGATGGCCATATCATATCACTTATATTGATTGCATGTGATGTTTATCTTTTATGCATCTTATCTTGCTTTGATTGACGGTAGCATTATAAGATCATCTCTCACTAAATTTCAAGATAAAAGTGTTCTCCCTGAGTATGCACCGTTGCCAAAGTTCGTCGTGCCCAGACACCATGTGATGATCGGGTGTGATATGCTCTACGTCCATCTACAATGGGTGCAAGCCAGTTTTGCACACACAGAATACTCAGGTTAAACTTGACGAGCCTAGCATATGCAGATATGGCCTCGGAACACTGAGACTGAAAGGTCGAGCATGAATCATATAGTAGATATGATCAACATAGTGATGTTCACCATTGAAAACTACTCCATTTCACGTGATGATCGGTTATGGTTTAGTTGATTTGATTACGTGATCACTTAGAAGATTAGAGGGATGTCTTTCTAAGTGGGAGTTCTTAAGTAATATGATTAATTGAACTTAAATTTATGATGAACTTAGTCCTGGTAGTATTAGCATATCTATGTTGTAGATCAATAGCTCGCGTTTAGCTCCCCTATTTTATTTTTGATATGTTCCTAGAGAAAACTAAGTTGAAAGATGTTAGTAGCAATGATGCGGATTGGATCCGTGATCTGACGTTTATCCTCATTGCTGCATAGAAGAATTATGTCCTCAATGCACCGCTAGGTGACAGACCTATTGCAGGAGCAGATGCAGACATCATGAACGTTTGGCTAGCTCAATATGATGACTACTTGATAGTTTAGTGCACCATGCTTAACAGCTTAGAATCGGGACTTCAAAGTCGTTTTGAACGTCATGGATCATATGGATGTTCCAGGGGTTGAAGTTAATATTTCAAGCAAATACCCGAGTTGAGAGATATGAAGTCTCCAACAAGTTCTATATCTAAAAGATGGAGGAGAATACCTCAAGCAGTGAGCATGTGTTCAGATTGTCTGGGTACTACAATCGCTTGAATCAAGTGGGAGTTAATCTTCCAGATAAAATAGTGATTGACGGAATTCTCTAGGCACCATCACCAAGTTAGTAGAACTTCATGATGAACTATAGTATGCAAGGGATGATGAAAACAATTCCCGAGCTTTTCATGATGATGAAATCGATGAAGGTAGAAATCAAGAAAGAGCATCAAGTGTTGATGATTAACAAGACCACTAGTTTCAAGAAAAGGGCAAAGGGAAAGAAAGGGAACTTCAAGAAGAACGGCAAGAAAGTTGCTGCTCAAGTGAAGAAGCCCAAGTCTGGTCCTAAGCCTAAGACTAAGTGCTTCTACTGCAAAGGGACTGGTCACTGGAAGTGGAACTGCCCCAAGTATTTGGCGGATAAGAAGGATGGCAAAGTGAAAAAAGGTAAATTTGATATACAGATTATTGATGTGTATTTTACTAGTGTTCGTAGCAACCCCTCGGTATTTGATACTGGTTCAGTTGCAAAGATTAGTAACACGAAACGGGAGTTGTAGAATGAACAGAGACTAGTTAAGGGTGAAGTGACGATGTGTGTTGGAAGTTGTTCCAAGATTGATATGATCATCATCGCACACTCCCTATACTTTCGGGATTAGTGTTGAACCTAAATAAGTGTTATTTGGTGTTTGCGTTGAGCATGAATATGATTTGATGATGTTTATTGCAATACAGTTATTCATTTAAGTAAGAGAATAAATTGTTGTTCTGTTTACATGAATAAAACCTTCTATGGTCATACACCCAATGAAAATGGTTTGATGGATCTCGATTGTGGTGATACACATTCTCATAATATTGAAGCCAAAAGATGCAAAGTTAATAATCATAGTGCAACTTATTTGTGGCACTGCCGTTTAGGTCATATTGGTGTAAAGCACATGAAGAAAATCCATGCTGATGGGCTTTTGGAATCACTTGATAATGAATCAGTTGATGCTTGCGAACCGTGCCTCATGGGCAAGATTACTAAGACTCCGTTCTTCGGAACAATGGAGCAAGCAACTGACTTATTGGAAATAATACATACTCATGTATGCAGTCCGATGAATGTTGAGGCTCGCGAAGGGTACCGTTATTTTCTGACCATCACAGATGATTTGAGCAGATATGGGTATGTCTACTTGATGAAACATAAGTCTGAAACATTTGAAAAGTTCAAAGAATTTCAGAGTGAAGTGGAAAATCATCGTAACAAGAAAATAAAGATTCTACGATCTGATCGCAGAGGCGAATATTTGAGTTACGAGTTTGGCCTTCAATTAAAACAATGTGGAATAGTTTCACAAACTCATGCCACCTGGAACACCACAGCATAATTGTCGTGGATTTGTCACGACAGATGTCCTAGTGTGAGGACTTAGTCGCGAGGCCAACACATCTATGTGGTAGCTTGAGAGGGGTTGAGCGGGACGAGAGACGCGATGTTTTACCTAGGTTCGGCCCCTCACGGTGGAGGTAAAATCCTACATCCTGCTTCATTGATATTGATGATGATGATCACGGTTACAAGTGTGCTCTATCTCGAGAGCTATTGTCTAAACCTAACTTGTCCAACTTGTGGAACTTGTGAATCTTGTCCTCTTGGGGTGCCCTGCCCCTCCTTATATATGTTGAAGGGGCGGGTTACATGTGGAGTCCTATTAGGATTAGGACTAGTCTATCTTCTAATACAAACCGAATACAAGTCCGGGTCTTGACTCCTTGTAAGGGAAATATTCCTCACACCTTTTCTCTTAAACCGGCCCACCCTTAGCATAAACCGGCCTTCTGGGCCTTGGGCCTTGTCATCCGTCTATCCCGCCCGCCGGGTTACCGGTGAGTCATAATGTTCAGGCAGGTTTCTTGTAAACCGCCAAGTTAGGGAGGTTCGCTAGTGAATCGCCAAGTCTCAAGTAAATCGCCAGGTCCGGCCAGGTTATACTTCCGGCCGGTTTACGTTGTGGGGTATATCCCCGATATTAGCCCACAGTTTAGCTTGGATTTATCCATGGTAAACTGATCCTGTAAACAAACACAAGAACAACTTTGACAAGTTGTACTCCAGGTTAAAAATTCTTGTAAACCGGCACCTGATCATCCTTAAATCCTTGTTATTTCCTCCTTCTAGAAATCCGAGTCAATAGACCAGCTTCATAATCAATTTGCTTGCAGAAGATATTTTGTAAATAAAGAATCCATTCGAATCGGCCTTCAATGCTCTGATTTGACAAAAATATTGGTCTTCAAATATTCAACTGATATTCAGCCGGCTTGAAGATGTAGAACTTGCCGGTTTATGATTACCACCATTGTTGGGTTATAAAAACTGATAATTCTGGGTCATGATTGTTACCAACGCCGGTTCATGATTGTTGCCAACGCCGGTTCATGATTATTGATGACACCGGGTTGCAGCCATAGGGTCATAATGATTGGTGACACCGGGTCAATCTGGTTTTCTCAAACAGAGAATTTGAAAATATTTCTTCGATAATAATATAATACCTGTAGCCCCCAAGTCTTGAGCAGAACAAAGTGATGGCTTAAGACTTGCTTCAATGTAAATACTGCCAATTTTGAAGAAATCCATGTTGTTCATCCTGGTCACTAGTAAAAACCGAATACTCCATATTATGTAGCCCCCAAGTACCAGGTTGTCATGCTTGCAGCAACCTGGGACTTGTAATTGCTTATAAAAACTTCAATTAGTGTATCCCCCAAGGGCCGTGTCATTATGCAATAATGAGCATGGACTTTGTAAATATAATCATGTAGACTTGAGCAGTGATGTGTAGCCCCCAAGGGTCGGCTTAGTAAGATAATACTGAACCGGGACTTGATATATACTTCAACGAAAATAACATCTTATAATGTAGCTTCCATCATGGGCTTGAAACCACGTCCACAAGGTTAAGAGCTTTGTGCTTTACCAACTGAGCAATGGATCCTTCAATATTATGGAGGAAAAACTTGTGTACCTTGAATTGTTGACAGGAGCAATTGGTAGCCCCCAAGGGACAGCTCATTATAATATGATGAATCGGGTCTTCTATAAGACTAGTAAAAATGACTTTGCATTAGCCCCCAAGTGTCATGGTGCATGCTTGCAGCGACATGAGACTTGCATGTAATCTCAATTTGAATAATGTAGCCCCCAAGTGCCGGGTTGTAAGCCTGCAGCGACTCAGGACTATTCCTTCCATTGTAGAATAAATCATATACTTTGATAAAATAATAGCCATTGTGCTAAAGCGACTTTGAAAACCTCAATAATACCGGTTATTAATAACCATAAAAATCCAGCCATGTTGGCTATTCAAGATAATATAATCCGGTATGAAAACCTTATTCATTCAATATCATAATGAAGATTCATCCAAGTTTGGCTATTTGAATAATATAACCCAATGATTTATAAGCGCATGATTCCAATGGCGCAATCCAAATAATATACTGGCAACTTATAGTACAAAGCCAGGCCGGTTTTAACAAACCTGTTTCTGCATGCAACAAGTTTAAAGTGTCCTGGCGGTTTACCGCCGGACGGGTCATAATGCCCAACATATAACCCGGGTTTATAACCAAGGATGCACTTAAGAATAATCAAATATGAAATATATCATACATGTGACATTGAATCACATTGTTGGTTTTACCAACTTTTTGTAGTAAGGGTGATAACCCCAATCTTGAGTACTGATAACTCCTTCCATATTGTGCCGGTTTATGATAAAACCGTACCGGGTTGTGATAAACACCGGATTATCCATATTCGATGTTGGCGACTTGTAGTCGAAACCAGGCCGGGTTAATAATCTCCAGATTGTAACTTGTACTGACAACTTATAGTTGACAGCCTAACCGGGTTGATAAACACCGGGTCAAAAACATCACAAATCTTATGAAAAGAAAAACCTAGCAAAAGGCAAATAAAAACCATTGTAGTCGAGGCTTTTCACGGGCTGCCAGGACCCAAATTTGAGGCTTTTCATGGGCTGCCAGGCCACTGAGTTAAACCATTTTTGCAAAGCCTTTTAAGATGGTCCTCAATCCTTAACCAATCATCGTTTTAACTTGACAAGTTCAGGGTCTGTATTTTAGAGTAACTTGTCAAAGTTCGAAGGGTCATACCAGGTTTACCTGAGCAGAGTAACTTACTTAAAGAGGCAGGTAAACCCGGGGTTTTAGGTCTATACACCAGGCTTCCAAGCCCTTGCTTGATAGCCCATTACAAGTGTAGATTCTAAGTTCATTGCGATAGCAAAGAATTCCCATGTAATGTTTTGAGCTGTGCTCAGTAGGTGCCTATGTTTGAGTTGTTGTTTTACAACACTCTCTTTGGCCCCGGATTGATTTGGCTTTGGGCCGATCAAGAGGTGTGACTATGGTTTGGATACGACCAAGCCCCCAAGTGATATTGTGGCATTGCGCCGATCAAGAGGTGTAGCTATGGTTCGGATACGACCAAGCCCCCAAGTGATGTTGTGGCATTGCGCCGATCAAGAGGTGTAGCTATGGTTCGGATACGACCAAGCCCCCAAGTGATGTTATATAAAGCTTTGATAAGCTGACTCAAGGGGTAAACTGGACGCTGCTTTATGAAATAGAAGCCCCCATGCGATCAATAATATGATAAGCCAATAAGGCGGGATACCCATGTTTGAACCGCGCATCATGGCAGCAGGTCCTCTCCGGCAACTTTTCACTTTTTGCAAGAGATAAATTCTTCTTGAACTGGGATTTTGAACCAGATATTGAGAGCTTCAAAGCTTTGTAGGAGACATCTTTCCCTTGAACCGGATTTTAAACCGGAATCTTCATTTTCAGCTAGAAATTTTCTGACGGCATTTAAGTTCGAACTTGCGAAAAGTTAATTCCTTTTTGAACCGGACAGTGTTAAACCGGATTTGAGCGCTTCAGAGCTTTGTGGGAGAATAGATTTCCCTTGAACCGGATTGTAAACCGGATATTAAGAACTTCAATGAGACTGACTTCCCTTGAGCCGGAATTTTGCAGATGGCCTTTAAATTTTCATCAATATGGTAGTAGCCTCCGGGACCGGGTTATCTTTACCTCCAATGTCTTGGGGTTGTTGACATTACTGAAAACCGGCAGCATTTGCTGAGTCATATCATTGTAGCCCCCGTGTCTCAAGGCAACTCGAGGAGTTGGCTTGAGATTCTCCATATTTTGACCGTGATATAAACCGGCATATAGCTGAACAGCGGACCGCTGTCATATGTTGAAACTAGAAGCAAGGTGGCGAGTTAATGCTCTTCGCAACACTCATTGTATATCCTTGGCGTTGATATCGCAATATAAATCCACGGAAACTTGAGGTCGATCGTGGCAGGTTATAAATGACTCCGTATGATTTGTGTCAGTAATCCGGCCAGCGGTTCATCCCAGCTGGTTGTTTAACCAAAACGTAGTGGCGGCGACTTATGTGCCCTATCCATTGAATCATCCGGTGCAGGTAGAGGCTAAATTTTCATGCCTTGCTTCAGAGTTGTTGGAATAACCCGGACCACAGTGCGACAGCTTGTACATATCCATTGGGCAATGACATAGGCGTTGTCCGGGTGAATCGATGTAGACCGGACCACCGCATGACGAGTGGCGTGTTTGTTTATGATTTAGGGCAGCCCTCGGCATGTTGATAGTTGAATGCCCATTTGTTAAGAACAGCAGTACAGACATATGCCAGCACGGCCTCCATATATCCTCGTAGATTGAACCACTGGATGATGCGCACAGGATCTCTATACCCGTAGCTTTAATGGTCTCTTCTGGTATACTGTGTCAGATGAACACAGACGGTGGCCTTCCCCCCTTTTTTATCCTCACGCAGGTCAGAGAGGCGCCGTCCACGGGCGGCTCAGGAAGCCGCGGCTGCAGCAGCAATGATCAACTTGAGGCGAGGTCATGACTGCAGTGGCAAAGTCCAGCAGAAGCAGAGGGGTCCGGCAGCTTGCAACAATGGCAAGGCCGGCTCATGGCTGCAGGGGAAGAGGCCAATGGAGCGACGGGTCAATGACGATGGCCGAGGTCGGTGCGGCAGATGGCCGGGACGGAGACGGTGAGACTGCATGGTTCCCCAGCAAGACGGAGGCAAGGCGAAGACCAGTGAGCTATGGCGGCAGCTTGGCATGGACTTCGATGGCTCAAGATGGCCCCTGTGAGCTAGAAGTGAAGTGAGGCAGCGCCGGTGAGCCTCGACGATGGGGCAAACAGGGTGGCCTCGCGGCAAGGGCGGAGGCGCTCGGGAAGCGTCATGACGCTGGAGCAGCAGGAGGCGTTCGTCGGCGCAAGGGATGGCGGCTCGACGGTGGCCGGCTCGTGAGCAAGGCCGCGACCGTAGGGGCGGCTTTCGTCCCAGGGCACAGTGGTTCAAAGCGGAGTTGCCGGTTCAAAAGTGCTCTGGTGGCAGGAAAAAAATTAGATCGGCGAGGCCAAGGCAGTAGCTTGTGGTGTGCTTGGTGGCTGGGCAGTGAAGTAAGGACGGCTACTTAGCACGGCGGCACAAGATGACCGTGGACTGCAGCAACCCGAGGCGACTGTGGGCGTTATTGTTTGAACCCATTAGCACTCCAGTTGAATCTGTTTGTGTGCACTTATGAGCATATTGCTTTCTTGTCTGACACATACACTCTTGTCTTATCCATTAGCTGGAGTGGCTCTCCTCTCTAAACCATATCAATCTTGCACCACAACCAATGATTCACCACAAGGCCATAGCAGTGGCTAGAACAGGCGGCAACGCGGGGGCGTAGAGTGATGGTGACTTGAAGTAGCAGAGGGCCGCGGTAGGTGATTCAAAACCATGGCGATTTAGAAGAACGCGTCGGCGAGTCAAGACCAGGGCCGCGGAGCGGCTCAGCGCGAGGGTTTCATCTGGCGAGGTCGTCACTCGACAAGGCAGAGGCCCTGCAACTCGTGGGGGCGGTTCAGGTGCAGTGATGGCCACAGCGCGGGCACAGGGCGGCTCGGAAGCGGGCTCGAGCGCAGCGATGGCTGCAGCTGCAGTGGAACGAGTCCACGCCCATGACCCCGTCCAATCTGGATCGTGGTTGCTTTGATGATTTTTTTCCAGGGGTAGCAACAGCCACGAACACAGGAAACAGCAGCAGCAACTTGTGGCTAGCAGATCAACGCATAGGGCCCAGGTAGAAAATTTTCTCGGGATTTAAAAACACCAGGTACAGCAGAAAAAAGAGCTTTAGCGACGGCCAAGACTAACGCGTCGACGTGGTTGACCGAATCCCTGTTTGTTTTGACTGTAGCAAAACATCTATCTATCCTCGGATTGATGTATTGAACAGACTTTGTATATTCTGCAGGCCGTGACTTGACATATTTGGATTGAAAGGAAACCTCCATGGGACACTTGGATGTACGAGGGAAGCACGATCTCCTCATTGCTTTGGAAATTGATCTGCTTCGATTGCAAAATTTGCATACGAGCGGGACTTAATCTCTTTCCTGGCGGCGGTTCTGTCCACATCGATCTGTAGAATAGCAGTGTAGACCTAATCTGATTTTCCACTCGCGGGCCGTTGCCCATCAAGGTCACTTTTGACTATGACCTGATTTATGCTGCCGCCAAAAACTTTTTTACTCTCAACTGATGAATTTGGAGTTTGATGTAGATCCTTCTGAACCGGCTCTTCTTCATCCAGTCAATCGCAAGCCCCTTGATCCATGGGCGAGATCCCTTCAAGAACTCAACACCACCGTGCACAAGCCCCACGGTGGGCGCCAACTGTCGTGGATTTGTCACGGCACATGTCCTAGTGGGAGGACTTAGTCGCGAGGCCAACGCATCTATGTGGTAGCTTGAGAGGGGTTGAGCAGGACGAGAGACACGATGTTTTACCCAGGTTCGGCCCCTCATGGTGGAGGTAAAAGCCAACATCCTGCTTCATTGATATTGATGATGATGATCACGGTTACAAGTGTGCTCTATCTCGAGAGCTATTCTCTAAACCTAACTTGTCCAACTTGTGGAACTTGTTAATCTTGTCCTCTTGGGGTGCCCTGCCCCTCCTTGTATATGTTGAAGGGGCGGGTTACATGTGGAGTCCTATTAGGATTAGGACTAGTCTATCTTCTAATACAAACCAGATACAAGTCCGGTCTTGACTCCTTGTAAGGGAAATATTCCTCACACCTTTTCTCTTAAACCGGCCCACCATTAGCATAAACCGGCCTTCTGGGCCTTGGGCCTTGTCATCCGTCTATCCCGCCCGCCGGGTTACCAGTGAGTCATAATGTTCAGGTGGGTTGCTTATAAACCGCCAAGTTAGGGCGGGTCGCAAGTGAATCGCCAAGTCTCAAGTAAATCGCCCAGTCCGGCCGGGTTATACTTCTGTCCGGTTTACGTTGCGGGGTATATCCCCGACAGTAATGGTGTGTCTGAACGTCATAACCGTACTTTATTTGATATAGTGCGATCTATGATGTCTCTTACCAATTTTCCACTTTCATTTTGGGGTTATGCATTAGAGACAGCTACATTCACGTTAAATAGCGCACCATCTAAATCCGTTGAGACAACACCATATGAATTATGGTTTGGCAACAAACCTAAGTTGTCGTTTCTTAAAATTTGAGGTTGCAATGCTTATGTGAAAAAGTTTCAACCTGATAAGCACAAACCCAAATCGTAGAAGTGCATCTTCATAGGATACCCAAAAGAAAATGTTGGGTACACCTTCTATCACAGATCCGAAGGCAAGTTATTCATTGCTAAGAACGGATCCTTTCTAGAGAAGGAGTTTCTCTCGAAAGAAGTGAGTGGGAGGAAAGTAGAACTTGATGAGGTAACTGTACCTGCTCCCTTATTGGAAAGTAGTTCATCACATAAATCTGTTCCTGTGACTACTACACCAATTAGTGAGGAAGCTAATGATGATGATCATGTAGCTTCAGATCAAGTTACTACCGAACCTCGTAGGTAAACTAGAGTGAGATCAGCAGCAGAGTGGTACGGTAATCCTGTTCTGGACGTCATGTTACTTGACCATGACAAGCCTACAAACTATGAGGAAGCGATGATGAGCCCAGATTCCACGAAATGGCTTGAGGCCATGAAATCTGAGATGAGATCCATGTATGAGAACAAAGTATGGACTTTGATTGACTTGCCCATTAATCGGCGAGCCATTGAGATTAAATGGATCTTCAAGAGGAAGACGGACGCTGATAGTAGTGTTACTATCTACAAAGCTAGAATTGTCGCAAAAGGTTTGCGACAAGTTCAAGGTGTTGACTACGATGAGAGTTTCTCACTCGTATCTATGCTTAAGTCTGTCCGAATCATGTTAGCAATTGCCACATTTTATGAAATCTGGCAAATGGATAAACAAAACTACATTCCTTAATGGATTTATTAAAGAAGAGTTGTATATGATGCAACAAAAAAAGTTTTGTCAAACTTAAAGGTGCTAACAAAATATGCAAGCTCCAGCGATCCATCTATGGACTGGTGCAAGCATCGCGGAGTTGGAATATACGCTTTGATAAGTTGATCAAAACATATAGTTTTATACAGACTTGAAGTGAAGACTGTATTTACAAGAAGTGAGTGGGAGCACTACAGCATTTCTGATAAGTATATGTATGACATATTGTTGATCGGAGATGATGTAGAATTATTCTGCAAAGCATGAAGGAATGTTTGAAAGGAGTTTTTCAAAGAAATACCTCATTGAAGCTGCTTACATATTGAGCATCAAGATCTATAGAGATAGATCAAGACGCTTGATAAGTTTTTCAATGAGTACATACCTTGACAAGATTTTGAAGTAGTTCAAAATGGAACAGTCAAAGAAGGAGTTCTTGCCTGTGTTACAAGGTGTGAAGTTGAGTAAGACTCAAAACCCGACCACGGCAGAAGATAGAGAGAGAATGAAAGCCATTCCCTATGCCTCAGCCATAGGTTGTATAAAGTATGCCATGCTGTGTACCAGACCTATTGTATACCCTGCCCTGAGTTTGGCAAAGGAGTACAATAGTGATCTAGGAGTAGATAACTTGACATTGGTCAAAATTATCCTTAGTGGAATAAGGATATGTTTCTCGATTATGGAAGTGACAAAAGGTTCGTTGTAAAGGGTTACGTCGATGCAAATTTTGACACTGATCCAGATGACTCTAAATCTCAATCTAGATACATATTAAAAGTGGGAGCAATTAGCTAGAGTAGCTCTGTGCAGAGCATTGTTGACATAGAAATTTGTAAAATACTTACGGATCTGAATGTGGCAGACCCGTTGACTAAACTTCTCTCAAAAGCAAAACATGATCACACCTCAGTACTCTTTGGGTGTTAATCGCATAGAGATGTGAACTAGTTATTGACTCTAGTAAACCCTTTGGGTGTTGGTCACATGTCGATGTGAAGTATGGGTGTTAATCACATGGTGATGTGAACTGTTGGTATTAAATCATATGGAAATGTGAACTAGATTATTGACTCTAGTGCAAGTGGGAGACTGAAGGAAATATGCCCTAGAGGCAAAAATAAAGTTATTATTTATTTCCTTATATCATGATAAATGTTTATTATTCATGCTAGAATTGTATTAACCGGAAACATAATACATGTGTGAATACATAGACAAACAGAGTGTCACTAGTATGCCTCTACTGGACTAGCTCGTTGATCAAAGATGGTTATGTTTCCTAACCATAGACATGAGTTGTCATTTGATTAACGGGATCACATCATTAGGAGAATGACGTGATTGACTTGACCCGTTCCGTTAGCATTGCACTTGATCGTTTAGTTTGTTGCTATTGCTTTCTTCATGACTTATACATGTTCCTATGACTATGAGATTATGCAACTCCCGTTCACAAGAGGAACACTTTGTGTGCTACCAAACGTCACAATGTAACTGGGTGATTATAAAGGTGCTCTACAGGTGTCTCCGAAGGTACTTGTTGGGTTGGCGTATTTCGAGATTAGGATTTGTCACTCCGGTTGTCGGAGAGGTATCTCTGGGCCCTCTCGGTAATGCACATCACTTAAGCCTTGCAAGCATTGCAACTAATGAGTTAGTTGCGGGATGATGTATTATGGAACGAGTAAAGACACTTGCCGGTAACGAGATTGAACTAGGTATTGAGATACCGACGATCGAATCTCGGGCAAGTAACATACCGATGAGAAAGGGAACAACGTATGTTGTTATGCGGTTTGACCGATAAAGATCTTCGTAGAATATGTAGGAGACAATATGAGCATCCAGGTTCCTCTATTGGTTATTGACCGGAGACGTGTCTCGGTCATGTCTACATAGTTCTCGAACCCGTAGGGTCCGCACGCTTAAAGTTCGATGACGGTTATATTATGAGTTTATGTGTTTTGATGTACCGAAGGAGTTCAGAGTCCCTGATGAGATCGGGGACATGACGAGGAGTCTCGAAATGGTCAAGACGTAAAGATCGATATATTGGACGACTATATTCGGACATCGGAAAGGTTCCGAGTGATTCGGGTATTTTCGGGAGTACCGGGGAGTTACGGGAATTCGTATTGAGCCATACAGGAAAGGAGAGAAAGGCCTCAAAGGGTGGCCGCACCCCTCCCCATGGGCTGGTCCGAATTGGACTAGGGAGGGGGGGGCCCTTCCTTCCTTCTCCTTTTCCCTTCCCTTTCCTTCCCTCCTACTCCTACTACCTAGAAGGGCTCCTAGTTCTACTAGGAAAGGGGGAATCCTACTCCCGGTGGGAGTATGACTCCCTTAGGGCGTGCCATAGAGAGGGCCGGCCCTCCCCCTCCTCCACTCCTTTTTATATGGGGGCAAGGGGCACCCCAAAGACACAACAATTGATCTCTTGATCTCTTAGCCGTGTGCGGTGCCCCCCTCCACCATAATCAACCTCGGTCATATCGTAGCGTTGCTTAGGCGAAGCCCTGCGTCAGTAGAACATCATCATCATCACCTCGCCGTCGTGCTGACGGAACTCTCCCTCAAAGCTCGGCTGGACCGGAGTTCGAGGGACGTCATCGAGTTGAACGTGTGCAGAACTCAGAGGTGTCGTGCTTTCGGTACTTGATCGGTCGGATCGTGAAGACGTACGACTACATCAAACGCGTTGTGCTAACACTTCCGCTTTCGGTCTACGAGGGTACGTGGACAACACTCTCCCCTCTCGTTGCTATGCATCACCATGATCTTGCGTGTGCGTAGGAATTTTTGAAATTACTGCATTCCCCAACACTTTGGTGCCCATCATATGAGCGCGCGCGTGGATCACACCCTAGGGTTAGTTGTATGTTGATAGGACTATGTATTGGAGGGCAAGAGTGACAGAAGCTTCAACCTAGCATAGAAATTGATGCATACGGGATTGAAGGGGGACCAATATATCTTAATGCTATGGTTGGGTTTTACCTTAATGAACATTAGTAGTTGCGGATGCTTGCTAATAGTTCCAATCATAAGTGCATAGAATTCCAAGTAAGGGATGACATGTTAGCAGTGGCCTCTCCCACATAATACTTGCTATCGGTCTAGTAAAGTAGTCAATTGCTTAAGGGACAGTTTCGCAACTCCTACCACCACTTTTCCACACTCGCTATATTTCCTTTATTGTTTCTTTATCTAAACAGCCCCTACTTTTTATTTACGTACTCTTTATTATCTTGCAAACCTATCCAACAACACCTACAAAGTACTTCTAGTTTCATACTTGTTCTAGGTAAAGTGAACGTCAAGCATGCGTAGAGTTGTATCGGTGGTCAATAGAACTTGAGGGAATATTTGTCCTATCTTTAGCTCCTCGTTGGGTTCGACACTCTTACTTATCGAAAACTGTTGCGATCCCCTATACTTGTGGGTTATCACGCTCCTGCTCTCTTTTACTGCATTAGGACAACAACGATTCAACTGTTACATGCTGCGGTAGTTGAACCCCTTTCCTCTGCATGACCTGTCATTGCCACAGTAAATAGATGAAACCCACTAGCATGAGTAGGAATTGTTTGAGACCTAATGTGCCTACTCATTCATGCTTGTTGTCATGCCTTCTACTGCTTAGAGTTGAGTCAGGTCTGATTCATCGGGAATGAATTGGAACATGCTGAACATGTCCTACCGTTGAGAGCTAAGTGCGTGAACATGATTTGGTAAAGGTAGCGGTGAGAGGCCATGTAGGATTACTTGGTGGGTTGTCTCATTGCAGCCATTCTCAGGAACTGAGCTCTGTGTTTGTGATCCATGAATAGTTACTACCACACATTGGGTTCCGGTAACTCGACCCCTCTCGGCTTATTAATCAACTCGATCTCTGTCCAGGAGTTGCAACTAGTTTTTGGTGTTTGTAGGTAGTGTTAGTAGTCTACCAAGTGGCACCCGGATGGTGGGCTTGGGAACCCTGCTCACATCATTTGGGACCGTGAGCGACACCCCGGCCGGATCTCCTTGCGAATGGAACCCGAATAGGCGATAAACCTAGACGAGAGACTTGTGTGGTTAGTCAGGTCGTGGCCGACTCCCTCGCAAGGCTTCCGCTTGAAGGTTGCCGAGGTACATGACGTGTACATGGTGGTAAGTGGCGAGAGCGTGTGTGATGAAGTACACCCCTGCAGGGTTATCATTATCTATTCAAATAGCCGGATTCCTCGGATATGGAAACTTGGACCCCTTGCATCGTTCATAGACAAGTGAAAGTGGATACTCTAAAATGCGCAAGATAAGCGTGAGTGCTATGGATGGCGTTCTCGTAGGGAGATGGGAGCGGATCCATACTAGTGTATTGATATGGTGAATATGTGGACTCGTGTGCGCCACCTCAAAGAGTTATTTGCAGTAGTAGTTCAGGTTAGACACTGAGTCGAAGCTGGCTTGCTGCAGTTAAACTCCACCACCCCCTTTGTTGCTACCAACGCATATGTAGTTAGTTCTGATGTAAGTCTTCCTGGGTACATTTGTACTCACGTTTGCTTAATTTATGTTTTGGAGAGATACTTTAGTCTCGCTAGTAGTTCCACGTGGACTTCAACGTTTAGCTTGATACCTCAGCTACGATCTTGTGCCCTCGGCAGGATCTGGTAGATAGTCAGGCTTCTCAGCCTTTTTCACTTGTAGAAGTTTGTACTCAGACATGTTAAGCTTCCGCATGTGCTTTGACTTGTATGCTCTGAATGTTGGGTCATGAGACCCATGTTTGTATTATCTGGCTCTTTGGAGCCTAATGAATAAATACTTGAGTCGTAGAGTTATGTTGTGATGCCATGTTGTATTTACACATATCGAGCATATTGTGTGTATGATTGAAATGCTTGGTATGTGCGGGATCCGACAACCTAGTTGTTCATCCTTGGTAGCCTCTCTTATGGGGAAATGTAGTCTTGTGCTTCCATGAGCCATAGTAGTCCTCTACAGTCTGGTTCACCGGAGTCCTGCTAGCCCAGCACTACTGCTCTGGAACACTTAGACTGGCCGGCATGTGATTCACTTCGTTCCAGTGTTTGTGCCTTCGGGGAAATGTCACGCGGTGACATCCGGAGTCCTGCTAGCCGGCTACAGCCCGGGTTCCCGGAGTCCTGTTAGCCCAGTTGCTACAGCCCGGATTCACATGCTGCTGACCGACATGCTCGATGTTGATTCATGTATGCATGTCCTCGTAAGTTAGTGCCACTTTGGGTTCACGACTAGTCATGTCGGCCCGGATTCTCTGTCATATGAATGCTAGCGACACTATCATATACGTGAGCCAAAAGGCGCAAGCGGTCCCGGGCCATGGTAAGGAAACACCCGTGGGGATACCATGCGTGAGGCTGCAAAGTGATATGAGGTGTTAAAGGCTAGATCGGTGTGACTTAGAATCGGGGTCCTGACAGCTTTGGTATTAGAGCCTCACTGCCTATAGGATTACCAAGCCAAACTGGTCGAAGTTGAGTCTAGAAATGCTTTACTTATATAAGGGAATTGATTGTGTAAGGGAACGTAATGCTCTTTTTACTTCTTATACCCTATGCCCTTCTCATCTGAGTCACCCTCTTCTTTTCTGCGGGGAGTAAGAACTAGGCCTTCTCATCTATCTATCAGGATGACGTGTTACTAATCCATAGACTTATATAGTTGATAGTTTCAAGACTCTGTTCAGTTTCTACTACTTCCGTGTGTTCATAGTTGGCCTCCGAACTTTGATATTGTGATGATTGAGTGGTCATGCTACTATTTCACAGGATGTCTCAAATATTTTTGAGCATTTACAGCCGTTATGCTGTTCGAGTCATCCCAGGTTTCTAAATAATCTGATGCATTTGCAAAATCTTTTCCCTCTGGTTCGATGTTAGTTTAGGCTAGGTTAATCACACTAATTGCTGAGTTGAGGTACTCTATTGCCTCGACATATATGTTGGAGTTATTATTATGACCCTAGGTGTCTTAGGGGATCATATAGTAACCTAGCCATGTTTTGTGTCCCAGTGTGATGATTCTGGCCACCATTCTTGAAAGCATCCTGTGATGCCACTTAGTTAGTAGGCATTCTACCGCTGGGTTCTTGACCCAAGATCCACTCCACTTACCTCCTGTTTATAGTGTTTGCTAGTTCCTTTAGGATACTAGTAACCTTTGCGATAGTCCTAGAGGCCCGTGGTATTTCCTTCTTCCGAGTACCATGAACTGCTTATGGCAGAAGTTCTTCTGAACCAAAAGATCACAATAAGAGTGCTCTTGATGAGTTCTTCGTTCTACATTGTGAATCTGCCAGTTCTACCTTTCTACATGGGTTATCCAGAAGAAATGTTGAGCTTTGCTCGACATACTAATCTATGAATCCACAATTCAGAAAATTTGATGTTCTTTTGAGTTGTCCTCATTAGTTGTTTTCTGGCCCTCGGCTATGAATTGATAGTCAGGACTAGTTTTGCATTCGTGTTATCGATGCCTATTATTCTTCTGGTCCATCAAGCCATTCTATTCCGAAATGACTAGGAGAAACAAACTCCAGTACCTCATCCATATCCAGGATTGGGTCAAAGTAGTTGTGTTCCGCAGATTAAGAATGTCAGTCCAGCTTCTAGTTTGTTCCATCCTGGAGTATTACCCCCTTATGTCAAGAATATTATAGGAATTGCACAACCTCTTATGGATTCTTGCCGTAGTGATACTTCTCGCCATCATTATTCATTCCTCGGTTCCGTGTTGTTGTAACTGGAATGCCGACAAGTGAACTGTGATGTGTGAAATCAATACTCCGAGCAACTCGTTGCTTGGTAGTAAATGGACAATACTCTCATTCTTAGTGTACTGGTTGTTGAATCATCATCCTAAGATTGATCGTGCTACCTAGTACTTATTTCAGGTGCACTCTTCGATCAATGAGTTATGATTGTGTCAATCCCTCGCTCTTTTGATCATATCGTCTTGCCTTGAAAAACAAGATTGTTCTCGAGCTTAGTAACATATCGGTGGTTCGTGATTTTCCGAATGTCTTCTCGGAAGTGTTACCAGGTTGTCACCTAACCACTATGTTGAGTTCGTGATCAAGTTGGTTTCTTGTAACCATCCCTTCCCCAAGAATCTGTGTTGGATACCCCTGAGCTAGTTGGTTAAGCTAAACAACAACTTGGAGAGTTGGAACATAAAAGCTTGTATGACTTAGTTCGTGTTAAGGGGTATATTTTGTGTGTGTGTTGAAGAAAGATGATATCTTCATCGATTGGTCCTCATGATCAATTGTTTGATCTTTTGCCTTGTTAAAACTTTGACTTGAGTATGGGCTATTGTCAAGTCAAATCAGAACCAACAATGTTTGTAATGTTGTCTTACTCATGGTTGATCCCTCGAGCATACACCATTACATCTTTTGGTCTGACCAATGCTATCATGGTGTTCACATGATGGTGGAAGTCCAGTGATATGGAAATTCCGATGAGTTACTGTTGAGCCCAGCAGCAGCATTTTGTCTCCCCCGTGATTCATGTTGAACATTATAATAGTGTTGGAAACTTTATAAGAATTTCCCTCATGTCCCGTTCATGAAGCATATGTCCAGTTGAAATATGTGACTTCCTCTAATTCATGTGCATCTGATGCAAGTTGCCGCCGTGGATTCGAGAAAGCTTGTTTTGCTTCCTTTGGAATCATCCCAAGTTAGTCATGCATGTGCGAAGTATTCTATGATTTGATAGGCTCTCTACCTCCAGTCCATATGTGTCCCTAGCACACCAAGCCACGGATTGATTTGTTCAAGGAGAAGAAGTTTCTTCTTAAGAGATAGACTTACGCAAGGACTTCGATATCCTTATTGATGGTTCCCCCCTGAACTCGGTAGTGTTTCGTTGTGAGACCACCAGGTGACCATGCTTGTCTAGGACAGTGCGTTCACATGCTTGTAGCAGAACTGGCTCATGTTTTGGAGCTTACTACCATAGTTCATTTCCCCGAGAATCTCGCAACGTCATATCGTCGAATTGTGTTGCAAACTTTCATTTTTCTTTCTAGACTTGATGAGTCTGGAATATCCTGACACCAACCAGATCTGAATCTCAGGTAGATATGATGGTTGGAACACACTCCAAGAACTATAATATTGGTCTCTGTGTAACCGGTAAAGTGGATGTCGTGGCCAACACACCCAGCTGGAAGACCTATTATTGTAGTGTCTTGATTGAGGAAGTTGGCCACCTCCCCATAAGGATTTCGTAGGATTTACTCCAGAATTTGTTTCTTATGGATCCTTTGCATTCCGAAGTCCGACCACTACTTGATGGCTATGTAGATGCTTTAAAGCACGACCGTGTGTAACGCCCTCGATGCGGCTATATCTCCCACGTGTCGAAGCACGACTTAGAGGCATAACCGCATTGAAAGCAATGTCGCAAGTGAGGTAATCTTCACACAACCCATGTAATACATAAGGGAAAGAGATACATAGTTGGCTTACCATCACCACTTCACACAATTACATGAATAAAGCAATACATCAACCAGATACAATCAAGGTCCGACTACGGAACCAAAATAAAAGAAGACTACCCCAAATGCTACACAGATCACCGATCGACCCCAACTGGGCTCCACTACTGATCAACTAGAACGAAACAACATAAAGGACAAGATCTTCAACGAGCTCCTCCTTGAGCTTGGTTGCATCATCTGCACGGCATCATCAGCACCTGCAAACTGGTTTTGGAAGTATCTGTGAGTCACGGGGACTCAGCAATCTCACACCCTCGCAACCAAGACTATTTAAGCTTAATTGGTAAGGTAAAAGGTATGAGGTGGAGCTGTAGCAAGCGACTAGCATATTTGGTGGCTAACATACGCAAATTAGAGTGAGAAGAGAAGGCAAAAGCATGGTCGAACAACTATGATCAAGAAGTGATCCTAGAACAACCTACATCAAGCATAACTCCAACACCGTGTTCACTTCCCGGACTCCGCCAAGAAGAGACCATCATGGTTACACACGCGGTTGATGTATTTTAATTAAGATCAACTTCAGGTTTTCTACAACCGGACATTAACAAATTCCCACCTGCCCATAACCGCGGGCACGGATTTCGAAAGTTCAAATCCCTGCAGGGGTGTCCCAACTTAGCCCATCACAAGCTCTCATGGTCAACGAAGAATATTCCTTCTAGCGGGAAGACCCAATCAGAGTCGGAATCTTGGTTACAGGACATTTCGACAATGGTAAAACAAGACCAGCAACACCGCCCGAATGTGCCAACAAATCCCGAGAGGAGCTTCACATATCTCGTTCTCAGGGCACACTCAGATGAGCTCTCCATACAACTAAAACCAAACCTCGAGTTTCCCCGAGGGGGCGCTGCACAGGGCTCTAGTTTGGACCAACACTCAGAGGAGCACTGGCCCAGGGGGTGTAAAATAATGATGACCCTCAGGAGCGCGACTCCCAAGGGAAAAAAGGCTAGGTGGCGAATGGTAAAACCAATTGTTGGGCATTTCTGGAGGAGTTTTATTCAAGGCGAACTATCAAGGGGTTCCCATTATAACCCAACCGCGTAAGGAACGCAAAATCTGGGAACATAACACCGATATGACGGAAACTAGGGCGGCAAGAGTGGAACAAAACACCAGGCATAAGGCCAAGCCTTCCACCCTTTACCAAGTATATAGATGCATTAATTAAATAAGATATATTGTGATATCCCAACAAGTAAACATGTTCCCACAAGGAACAACATAACCATGTACCAACAAGGTACAAACTTCATCTTCACCTGCAACTAACAACTCTATAAGAGGGGCTGAGCAAAGCGGCAACATAGCCAAACAACGATTTGCTAGGACAAGGTGGGTTAGAGGCTTAGTTCACAATATGGGAGGCATGATAAGCAAGTGGTAGGTATCGCAGCATAGGCATAGCAAAAGAGCGAGCAACTAGCAAGCAAAGATAGAAGTGATTTCGAGGGTATGGTCATCTTGCCTGAAATCCCGCAAGGAATAAGAACGAGTCCATGACGAAGACAAACAGTCGTAGTCGAATGGTTCCTCACAAATCCGGAACGAAACCGAAGATAACGTGAGAAATAACCCGGAAAGAAGCAAACAACATAGTAAACAACCACCACATAAACATGGCATGATGCGCAACCACGTATGATGCATGTCCGGTTTAAGAGGCATGGCATGGCAAAGTGCACAAACAATCCTACAAATTAAGTGGAGCTCAATATGCAACGAAGTTGCATATTGAAGAAAATACCACATGACTTATTTAGTTCTCTCTCATTAGGTACTCAACAATATTAAATGTTGGTTAGCATGGCCAGGGGTGAAGCAAAATATAACTACCTATATAGGCAAGTTTAAATGAGGCCGGAACAACAAACAACAAGTCCGGAAAAATCCCCATGTGCAATTTAAGGATTTGATATTGTTCTGCCCTAAACCATATTTTAGAGTTGTTAAACATGCAAAGTAAGGCCACCATGTTAAACTAGGCATTTTTCCTACCCCATTTACATATAAAGTTTATTAAATTCAGAGTTGCGGTTATTTAGTTATGAATTAAATCAATTTAACATGACATAGGAGAAAATTTAATCAACCAGCATTTTAAACATTTTAGACATGGATGAAAATGACATATTATGAAACTAGATGAAAAACTAAGCACATTTCATATATAAATCATTTTAAACCGATGCACGGATGATGAGTTATTAAATGCATGTACATGGAGGGTTTTCCTGCAAAACTACAATCTCTGAAAAAAAGGAAAAATGTGCAGGAAAAAAACATGCGTTGGGCCGAAATCTTGCTGGACCAAAAGGAACAGGCGTTGCGGCTGCTCACTTTGGGCTGAGGGGAGGATGGGCCGGCTGGGCTGGCAGATTTGGGCCTCTCGCTGGAGCGGGGCCTTGGATTGGGGTCAACGCGACTGATGCAGGGGAAGCAGGACGTGCGACTTGGGTCGCTCGAAGCAGAGGAAACCAGAAGGCGCTGGCAGCAGGTCGACGCCGCAGGGCGAGGCGGCTGCAGCAGGACTTGGCGGCTCCGGCGGCAGGGGATGGAAGCAGGGGCGAGCCTCGGGCGGTTGGACAAAGCGCGCGAGGAGGCAGGTGCTCGTGCCCGACCTAGCGAAGCAGGACGGCGGCAGACTTAGCGCGAAGGCTGAAGATGGCGGCGGGGTCTATCTCGACTGGATCGGGTCAAAACGAGGCATGGCGGCGCCGGCACGTTGTGGAAGAGGACCGGCAGCAGGGATGACGAACGGGCGGTGGCCATGGCGCAGGGATGACCTCCTGTTGCTCCTGTACCTGGCGGGAGAGAGAGAGAGAATTTGAGAGCGAGCGAGAGAGAACGAAGGAGATGGCGAAGAGATAGGAGGGCAGGGAAGGAGGCGCAGCTTTGCTGCGGTTGGGCGACGGCGGGGATGAGCTGCTCGTGATCCCATTGGGATCGAGCAGGGAATTTTCTGGTTGGTGGAATGGTTGGCTCGGGAGGGATTGGTTTTGGTTGGCTGGTGCTGAAAACAAGGAGGAGGGGAGTAGGTGGAGTGGAGGCGGCGCGATGGGATCGGTGGAGCAACGCACCTAAGATCTAGGGTTGGACCAAATATATACATCAGGTGGAAAAGGTTAGGGGCTATCTGGAGTCTCTGATCCAAATCGAATGGTCAAGAAAATAAATAGGTAGGGAGTCCAATTAACAAAACGGAGACGTTTTTTGTAGATGTTTGGGGATGATCCGGACACAACGGTGGCGACAGTCCGGGTCGGGTTCGGAACATCTTTCGGACGCGCGCGAGGGGGGCTGCGGGCTGACGAAAGAGTTTAGGTTGGACCTGGCGGTAGGTAGTGGGCTGTGTAGACGGTCTCGAGTTGAGAGAACAGAAGAGAGGGAGGCGGCGACTGTTTTCGGAGACCGAAAACGTCCGACGTTAGACCGGCTATACTGCCGCTATAGTTTAACGGTTGGGCTATCAGACGAACTCCGAATGTGATGGAACTTGACAGGCGGTCTATCTACACTATAATAAGACCACACGTCAACTCTCATCCCATTCCGAGAACATTTTCCAGCCACTTATAAAATACTATTTCGGACATGCCGCGGGCGCGTGCAAGTGTGGTTGGGCTCAGAACGGACAACGGAGAAAACTCAGAGAACCCGGACGAATGCAAGTTTTAAAACATGATGATGTAATGCACATGATGACATGACAAGATGCAACACGCAAGCGAATGACATGGCAATGACAACGAATAACTGGAAGACACCTGGCGCAACGGTCTCGGGGCGTTACAACACTCCACCACCATGAGAGGATCTCGTCCCGAGATCTAGAATGGCACCGGAGGGAAAACGAAAGAGAAAAGAGAAGAGGTAAAACTAAGTTGCTTCTTTGACAAACGAGTGAAACCAAAGAATTTTGCAAAGGTTAAGCCATTTCGAGAAAAGAATACAATGGAGCTGAACGAAGTTAAAAACACTCTGTTAGAAAAGAGGAAAACAAGGAAAGAACAAATTCGAACAGCCCTCCGGTTGGAAAGATATGCAAGGCTTGATAAAATGAATGAACTTGAGCAGCGGGCACACACTCCGGTAAATTGGATAAGCATGGAAATAACATGATCTTGACAAGAACAAGAAGGGTAGAAGAGAGCAACATCACAATGCCTCTGGAACAAAAGGATTGGAGATAGATAATTGAAATAGGAGAATGAAGAAGAAAAAGCCAACTTCTGCCACAAAAGAGCTTGAAAGGCATCCTTGGAGAAGGGTCGAACGAAGTTGTTGGAAAACCAATAACAAAAAGAATAAGGTTGATATGGTCTTATGGAATACATCTCAAATGATGAGGTGACAACCTGCCACTCACGGGAAAAAGAATTGGATTGATAAGAACAAGTAGACGAGAAGCTATCTCACCGGGAGGATAAATGAAGAACTTGGATCATTGATAAACACCATGAGAGCGACACTCCTTAAAGGAAAACTTAAGGTGAAATATAACCCAAGATAATTCCAATGAAGAGATTGGTGGATTTAAAATATCTCATCTTGATAACTTGTGAAACACGAAGCACGAAGGAAAATTATCAAGAATGACATAACACCACCTCAAAAGATATGCGTGAAAGAATTTCACTCCGAATTGCAAGATGAAGAAAACTAGAGCTCCTATCAAAAGAATCTTGATGAACACTTCGAGAAGGAATTATGTCCTTGATGAACCACCATGTTGAGCCTTCGTGAGAACTCCGGTAACAAAAAGGATAACGAGAAGGAAGGGAAGGTTGAAAACACAAGGTGAAACCTTGTAATGCTTTAGATGCGACGATATAATGTGGAAAAAAACTTGGAAATCCAGAAAAGAAAGATGAAACGAATGAAAACGAGAATTTGATGCGCCTCCGGAATAAGGAGTTAATCACTTGGATGAAAACAAGAATAAGAATTACATTATGCTTATCCTTCACCAATTGAAATTGATGACAAACAAAGGATTTGGCATACCACTTATTCTCATAAAAAAGATTAAGATAGACATTGCGCAACTTGGGAAGGTCTTCAACGAACCAGTGGTAGGATTGAAAACAACGAATAAATTGATATGATAACGAATGATGAGAACTCTTGAACGAACCACCGTAAGAATAAAAAAATGAACGAAAAGAAGATAAAGAAAACACCGGGAAGAATTAGCAAATGAATGAAGATGCTTGAGAGAATTTATATATGAGAGAACGAAGAGATCATGCACTGATTAGAGGATATTTGATCGATGCACCGGTAAAATTTGGAGAATGATAGCTGAAGGCTGAGAATGAATATGTCTTCTGAAATGATGGGCTCCGGAGGAAGGAAAAGAATTTTCGCGATCAAAACAATTATGAGAGATGGCCTTGAACTAGAACCATGAATCTCTGAGAGAACGGATAAGATATGGAGGTAAAACTCTTCTTCGGTCTTCAAAATCCGAGAATGACGACAAGAAACACCACCAAGAATTGTTGAGGCACTCCGGAATGAAGAATGGAAAAGGTTGAACCAACGATGAAAAGAATTTGAAAGATCTTGGAGAAATACATATGACTGATGATGAATCATACTTACGTCAAACTTTAGAAGATTTGAGAATAACTCCGGGAGAATAAGAAGAGTCAGGTAAGATCCTGGGAAAAGACCTGTGGGTTAGGCCCACTCAAAAGATACACCATTGAATGATTGCTTGAAAAGAGAGATTGCACTGGTTGAACTAAATGGCTTGAATGAGATAACAACCTCGAAATAGGTTGAACTGATCTTGAATGAAAAGACGAGCCTTCTGAGATAACTTGAGCACTCCGGGACAATAGAATAACGAGAGGTGAACGATTATGAGGTGCACTGGCATGGAAAAACATTTGAAACGAGGAAAGGATATGGTCAACACCAAAAGCTTGAATTGAATCCACCAGAGAAGAAAGAAAACCAAGAATGATGAGCTTGAAGCTCCATTAGAATCTTCATGAGAATCACCGGATAGAACATTGACAGAAAAGGAATGGAGAGACTTCACAAGAATAAAAGGATACTTGATTAAGACATCGGATTCCTTGAAGAAACAAGGGTGGGAGGGAGGGAAAACAAAGGCAACTTGGAGACGGATGAAAACAAACACCGTTGAGAAGAACTGATAAATGATCTTACTGGTGTTGAAATGATCGGAACCACTTGAAGACAAAACACGCCGGTTGAAAAGGATTGACATGACAATCTCGATTATCATGAGGATTGGTATTCACATTGGAGTATGAGAACACCGTTTCGGAAAAAGTATGGAATCAACATTTGACTTCGAAGCAACTCGAATACCAAAGCTCAAAACAAAACAAAGGATTGGCTTGCCGAGTAAGCCGGAACAAACATATGATAGAGATTTCGTCCGAAGTTTTCGTGGTGGGGCCTACACGGGCTCGATCGTAAAACACCATCATGTACAAGGCAGTGCACATGACATACGAAGCGTCCCCGAGTCGGCATAGCCAAGGACTCTTTAAGACACAACAAGACCACTGTAAATGTCGGATTTCGGGTTCCGGCAGACCCTTGAGGTTCGAACACTGGGGTGCGCGTGGAGATTTCGCCTCCTACCTACCTGCACCCCTCCGCCATGCTAGGATCTAAACTAAGGAAAGAACAACACAAGAGACACAGGGTTTATACTGGTTCGGGCCACCGTTGTGGTGTAATACCCTACTCCAGTGTGTGGTGTGGTGGATTGCCTCTTGGGCTGATGATGATGAACAATACAAGGAAGAACAGCCTCGCGAGGGTCTGTTCTTGGCTGAGGCGATGAACTGTTGGGAGGAGTTCAGCCTCCTCTCTCTCTCTCTCTCTCTCTCTCTCGGCTCCGACTGACAGACCGACCCTTCTAACGAGCCTCTTCCTTCCTACCTCTTTTTCGTCCTCCCCTCTATGTGGGTGGCTGGTCCTATTTATAGAGGCCCTAGTCCTCTTCCCAAATATTGAGCGGGAAGGGAGCCAACAATGGCGGGCTAATTTGAAGGGGGACAGCAAGTATCAGCTATCCTGACAAAAGTAGTCTTCGCCTGCGCAAAGCTCAGGTGATGACGCCGTCTTGGGCTCCACGGTGACCTCGGTCTCGTAGTCCTCCTGGTCTTGGTCTCGTTGCACCGAAATGGCAACCTTTGCCTGATGCCTCGGTACTCCGCGGCTGCGCTTGCCCCCTTTGTACCAAAGAGGAAAGGAGGACGCTGCGCGGGCTGGCACCCGCCTGGCGCCCTGAGTTGTCATGGCTTGCGTCATGGGCACCTCGTGAGGTACCCCGCCTTGATCCCTCCGCCTCCTCGTGAGCCAGCCTGACGAGGCCGTGCCTGAGGAAGCTTCACGTCGTCCGCCCCGCGAGGCTTGGCCCCTCGCGAGGGTCTTGGGTTTGTGTTGGTGAAGATGGGCCGTGCTGGCCCCCCCTTTGAGCCACGCTGCGGGCCGCAGGCAGGCAAGTCTGGGGACCCCCGTTCCCAAACACCGACAGTAAAACCAACTGTGGATAGGCGGACCACTAGACGTTGAACCCCAATTTCATATCATACATCCGTCAGAAAGATATCCTAAGAGCTACTTGAATTCCCACTTATAAACTCCCGAAATTTTCCCACTTATGCAATCAGGTGTTGGGGATACAGGGGAAGCATAATATCTCACCCAAAACTAGAAAATCCTACATCCAGCTGTATCCATCCTTCAACCCATAACCAAGAAACCTTCGGAAATCGTCTACCACAACCTTCGAAAAGCATCCGTTATACGAGTTATGGCAATACTCCTGAACTCCCGCCCCAGTACTGGGTGGCGTCGAGGTTATCTCAACAACAACTTCATAAAAGATATTTTCAATGTCGGTGAAACTAAACTCAGGTATTCCAGAACTGCAAAGATAAAATTGTGACGACAACACCTCGGAGCTCAACTCCCCGGGACACTGCCACAACCCCTAAATGTCAGGAGGCACCAAGAACAATGTTCTCGTCACAAAACCATCGGAAGGATTCCAAGATACCCGCGTGATCCTATATTTTTTTAGTGAAATTTGAGAAGAGAAGAGTCAAAACTCTACGTCAGGATGCCTCACCAGAGCGATATATATAATTCCTAAATGACTCAAAACATTTTTCTAGACTCAATAACGCCAACGATTCGATCAAGTAGGGGGCTCCTAAGGTCGGGGAAGGCTCTGATACCAACTTGTAACGCCCTCGATGCGGCTATATCTCCCACGTGTTGAAGCATGACTTAGAGGCATAACCACATTGAAAGCAATGTCGCAAGTTAGGTAATCTTCACATAACCCATGTAATACATAAGGGAAAGAGATACATAGTTGGCTTAGAATCGCCACTTCACACAATTACATGAATAAAGCAATACATCAACTAGATACAATCAAGGTCCGACTACGGAACCAAAATAAAAGAAGACTACCCCAAACGCTACACAGATCCCCGATCGACCCGAACCGGGCTCCACTACTGATCAACTAGAACAAAACAACATAAAGGACAAGATCTTCAACGAGCACCTCCTTGAGCTTGGTTGCGTCATCTGCACGGTATCATGGGCACCTGCAAACTGGTTTTGGAAGTATCTGTGAGTCACGGGGACTCAACAATCTCACACCCTCGCGATCAAGACTATTTAAGCTTAATGGGTAAGGTAAAAGGTATGAGGTGGAGCTGCAGCAAGTGACTAGCATATTTGGTGGCTAACATACGCAAATTAGAGCGAGAAGAGAAGGGAAACGCGCAGTCGAACAACTATGATCAAGAAGTGATCCTAGAACAACCTACGTCAAGCATAACTCCAACACTATGTAGACTTCCCGGACTGCACCGAGAAGAGACCATCACGGTTACACACACGGTTGATGTATTTTAATTAAGATCAACTTCAGGTTTTCTACAACCGGACATTAACAAATTCCCATCTGCCCATATCCACGGGCCCGGCTTTTGAAAGTTCAAATCCCTGCAGGGGTGTCCCAACTTAGCCCATCACAAGCTCTCACGGTCAATGAAGAATATTCCTTATAGTGGGAAGACCCGTTCAGAGTCGGAATCCCGGTTATAAGACATTTCGACAATGGTAAAACAAGACCAGCAACACCGCCCGAATGTGCCGACAAATCCCGCTAGGAGCTGCACATATCTCATTCTCAGGGCACACTCAGATGAGCTCTCCATACAACTAAAACCAAACCTCGAGTTTCCCCGAGGGGGCGCTGCACAGGGCTCTAGTTTGGACCAACACTCAGAGGAGCACTGGCCCGGGGGGGGGGGGTAAAATAATGATGACCCTCAGGAGCGCGACTCCCAATGGAAAAGAAAAGGCTAGGTGGCGAATGGTAAAACCAATGTTGGGCATTGCTGGAGGAGTTTTATTCAAGGCGAACTATCAAGGGGTTCCCATTATAACCCAAACACGTAAGGAACGCAAAATCCGGCAACATAACACCGATATGACGGAAACTACGGCGGCAAGAGTGGAACAAAACACCTGGCATAAGGCCGAGCCTTCCACCCTTTACCAAGTATATAGATACATTAATTAAATAAGATATATTGTGATATCCCAAAAAGTAAACATGTTCCAACAAGGAACAACATAACCATGTACCAACAAGGTACAAACTTCATCTTCACCTGCAACTAACAACTCTATAAGAGGGGCTGAGCAAAGAACTAACATACCCAAACAACAGTTTGCTAGGACAAGGTGGGCTAGAGGCTTGGTTCACAATATGGGAGGCATGATAACCAAGTGGTAGGTATCGCAACATAGGCATAGCAAAAGAGCGAGCATCTAGCAAGCAAAGATAGAAGTGATTTCGAGGGTATGGTCATCTTGCCTGAAATCCCGCAAGGAAGAAGAACGAGTCCATGACGAAGACAAACGGACGTAGTCGAACGGTTCCTCATAACTCCGAAACGAAACCGAAGATAACGCGAGAAATAACCAGGAAAGAAGCAAACAATGTAGTAAACAACCACCACATAAACATGGCATGATGCGCAACCAAGTATGATGCATGTCCGGTTTAAAGAGGCATGGCATGGCAAAGGGCACAAACAATCCTACAAATTAAGTGGAGCTCAATATGCAACGAAGTTGCATATTGAAGAAAACACCACATGACTTATTTAGTTCTCTCTCGTTAGGTACTCAACAATATTAAATGTTGGTTAGCATGGCAAGGGGTGAAGCAAAATATAACTACCTATCTAGGCAAGTTTAAATGAGGCCAGAAAAATCCCCATGTGCAATTTAAGGATTTGGTACTGTTCTGCCCTAAAGCATATTTTAGAGTTGTTAAACATGCAAAGTAAGGCCACCATGTTAAACTAGGAATTTTTCCTACCGCATTTACATATAAAGTTTATTAAATTCAGAGTTACGGTTATTTAGTTATGAATTAAATCAATTTAACATGACATAGGAGAAAATTTAATCAACCAGCATTTTAAACATTTTAGACATGGATGAAAATGACATATTATGAAACTAGATGAAAAACTAAGCACATTTCATGTATAAATCATTTTAAACCGATGCACGGATGATGAGTTATTAAATGCATGTACATGGAGGGTTTTCTTGCAAAACTGCAGTCTCTGAAAAAACAGGAAAAACGTTCAGGAAAAAAACATGCGTTGGGCCGAAATATTGCTGGCCCAACAGGAACAGGCACTGAGGCTGCTCACTTTGGGTTGAGGGGAGGATGGGCCGACTGGGCTGGCAGATCTGGGCCTCTCGCTGGAGCGGGGCCTTGGATCAGGGTCAACACGACCAATGCTGGGGAAGCAGGGCGTGCGGCTTGGGTTGCTCGAAGAAGAGGAAACCAGCAGGCGCTGGCAGCAGGTCGACGCTGCGGGGCGAGGCGGCTGCAGCAGGACTTGGCGGCTCCGGCGGCAGGCGATGGAAGCAGGGGCGTGCTGCGGGGGGCTGGACGAAGCGCGCAAGGAGGCAGGCACTCGTGCCCGACCTAGCGAAGTAGGACGGCGGCAGACTTGGCGCGGAGGATGAAGATGGCGGCAGGGTCGATCTTGACTGGATCGGGTCAAAATGAGGCATGGCTGCGCCGGCACGTTGTGGAAGAGGACCGGCAGTAGGGATGACGAATGGGCGGTGGCCATGGCGTAGGGACGACCTCATGTTGCTCCTGTACCTGGCGAGAGAGAGAGAGAAAATTTGAGAGCGAGTGAGAGAGACCGAAGGAGATGGCAAAGAGATAGGAGGGCAAGGAAGGAGGCGCAGCTTTGCTGCGGTTGGGCGACGGCGGGGATGAGCTGCTCGTGATCCCCTTGGTATCAAGCAGGGAATTTTCTGGTTGGTGGAATGGTTGGCTCAGGAGGGATTGGTTTTGGTTGGCTGGCGCTGAAAACAAGGAGGAGGGGAGTTGGTGGAGTGGAGGCGGCGCGATGGGATCGGTGGAGCAACGCACCTAGGATCTAGGGTTGGACCAAATATATACATTAGGAGGAAAAGGTTAGGGGCTATCTGGAGTCTCCGATCAAAATCGAACGGTCAAGAAAATAAATAGGTAGGGAGTCCAATTAACAAAACGGAGACGTTTTGTAGATGTTTGGGGATGATCCAGACACAATGGTGGTGATAGTCCGGGTCGGGTTCGGAACAACTTTCGGACGCGCGCGAGGGGGGCTGCGGGCTGACGAGAGAGGTTAGGTTGGACCTGGTGGTAGGTAGTGGGCTGTGTAGACGGTCTCGAGCTGAGAGAAGAGAAGAGAGGGAGGCGGCGACTGTTTTCGGGGACCGAAAACGTTCGGCATTAGACCGGCTATACTGCCGCTATAGTTTAACGGTTGGGCTATTAGACGAACTCCGAATGCGATGAAACTTGACAGGCGGTCTATCTACACTATAATAAGACCACACGTCAACTCTCATCCCATTCCAAGAACATTTTCCGGCCACTTATAAAATACTATTTCGGACATGCCGCGGGCGCGTGCAAGTGTGGTTGGGCTCAGAACGGACAATGGAGAGAACTCGGAGAACCCGGACAAATGCAAGTTTTAAAACATGATGATGCAATCCACATGATTACATGACAAGATGCAACACGTTAGCGAATGACATGGCAACGACAGCGAATAACTGGAAGACACCTGGCGCAACGGTCTCGGGGCGTTACACCGTGGTAACCAGTACATGAAGCAGAACATTAGAAGCGGAGTGCTAAATGTGTCTAGGTCGATCATCCAGATTTCATTCCCTTGGCCTCGCTAAGGTGAAATCTGAGAAAGGGTTGTCTTTCTATGCATCTACATTGTCCATCACTATTCGTCAAGGTAGTAAGATGTGTTGCCAGGATCCTTGACTCGGATGTTGGTAGAACCTTGATGAATATGGAAATGCTCAAGTTCTTGAGAGCACGCGCAAGAAAAATCATCCCTTGCGTTGTCTTCAACAAGGTAGTTCACATCATCCATTCTAGCCCGAGTGTGTCGCTCTCCCGAACTCCGTCAAACGATCGCTCATAAATTGCCTTAGGCTGGTATAGAGAGTTCCAATGATCTCTATATCAAAAAAGTAATTGTTTTTGCCACTTAAGGGATAATTCCATGAGTCACCCCCTCTAAGATGTCTCGTTATTGTATCATGGCAAATCAACTCCTCGCTACGTTGACAACCGATCACCACCTCCTTAAGTGTGAAATTGTTGTCTACCTAGTGAACCTTCGTCATCCGCTTCACTCCATCCCTTTGGATGTATGTTTCGTGTCTCAGCTCGAGAGATGTTTCTACGTCTCATTCCGTGAGTTGATCTTGGGATCATTAGGATGATCGATCCATGTAGACATGTCTCGCTCTTTTGTCCTCGTGTTGGATGAAGATCTCGAAAGCAAAGATGTCAAGATCGACTTGAGTTATCAAATCAACATCCTCAAGAAAGACATCTGGATCGTGAAGTATGTGTTAGCTTGTGTCCCTCTGTCTTCTTACCTCATGACTTCTTACCTCCTGTTTAGTAGGGGTGAGTTGTCACATCCCTAGCTTCTGGTACTGCCTGGTGTTTTACATCTTGTTGCATCATGTTTAGATTCTATTTAAGTTGAAATGGGGATTGACCAAACCCTAGCATCAGAAAGAATTCAACTAGGTTCAAATAAAAATATTTTCAATGAACCCAAAATGCCTTCCCAAAAATGTTCATCATCTTTGGATTGGTCTTGAACCTGTGCCAAAAATATTGCACATTTTTCTAGGTCAATTGGGGGTCACTGAATTAAATCATATAGTATTTGCATTTGGGCATTTAAATCCGATAAAATATATGAAATGCCCAAATAATCGCAGACTGAAATGTTTACTATTGGAAATATTCCAAACAGTGGCCACAGTCAGTTGCATGATTTTTGGAAATGCTCTGCCATTTTTAATAATGCCAAACACAATTACAGAAAATAGAAAAACAGAAATAAAAGAGAGAGAGAGAGAGAGAGAGAGAGAGAGTTACCTGGCTTACCTGTCGCAGCCTAGCAGGCCAGCCCACCACCGCCTCCTCCCCTGTCGTCTTCCTCCTCTGCCAGGGGGACGAGCGCGTGCCCAACATGCGCGCATACGCGAGGCCACCTCCTGCTTACCTGCTCGCCGCTGGAGGCACCCAAGGGAGCCACGCACTCCCCCTCGCCCTCCTCGAGCGCTTGCTCGTCCCCATCCCCTCTCTGACTCTCTCTCCCGTGACCGTCCGGACGCACCGTGACCGCCGACGAGAACCACCACGGCCACAACTACTCACTCGTCCCACCGTCGTTCCCACGAGCTCTGCGACATCATCCTCGTCTTCTCCATCGAGCCAGGCAAGCTGGGATGCACCGTAGTGTCCTCATCGCGCTCGCCTTCGACCTCGGGCGCCGCCGATCGCCGTTGCAAATTCGTCGTCCACAGCCCGTCCCCGAGCTCGCCAGCTGCACAAACAGAACCACAGTGAGCTCATGCCCGTTTCCCCCCTGTTCTTCTCGCCATTCGTGTGCCGTAGCCGGGTTAACCATCGAGGCCGAAAGCTTCTCGCCGCCGGCCATGGCGTAGCCGTGGTCACAGCCGCATCGGCTCGTGTTCGAGAACGCTCGCGTGCTCCGCATGTTCCCAGGAGAGCGCAGCTCCCACCGGTTCCTCCTCCCGCGCACCCTAGCGTCGAGCCCGACCTAGCCCGATCTCCGCCCGCCGCCGTTGAGGTCGCCGCCGCTGTTTCCGGCCAACCCAGCTGCTGACTTCAGTCCCGTTGGATGCGGAGGAGCTCCAGCTACGCGTAGAGCCCTTCTGCCGCTTGTTTGGTCACCGGATGGCAAATCCCGACGCCCTCCGCCGCGTCTATCGTCGCCGCCGTCGAGCCGTGGACCATGTCCGGCGGGTTTGAACACACTGACCAGGGGTTTGACCTCCGCTGGCCGACTGACGTGTGGGCCAGGCCCCTGTTTAATTAGTGTTAGGTTTAGTTAGTGCTAATTAACTTAGTTAACTAGATTAGACACTGACATGCGGGCCCAGGCTCTAATTAAACTTAGGTTAGTTAGTTAGTCACTGACCAATGGACCCCACTGGTCAGGTTTGACCTGGACGGCTCCTGTTGACCTGCTGACGTTAGCATGACCTAATGCTGACGTAGTAATACATTTTCTGGATTTATTAATAATCAGGAAATTCCAGAAAATATCCAAAACTTCAAAAATTCATAGAAATTAATCTAAAGCTCCAAATGAAATAAATTATATATGAAAAATGATCAGAAAAATCCAATCTATCCATCTGTACTGGTTTCATGCATGTTAGAGCAACTTAACCTTGCTGTTTAGGTCAAACATTTTAATGCACTTATATGAACCCATAACTTGAGTTTGTATTTGAATCTTTGGTTCAAATAAGCTCAAAACCTTCTGGTTGTAGTTCATTAGCCCAACACACTCATATTACCATGTCATGATCATGCATCATATTGTGCATTGCATTGATTGTGTTTCCTCTCTGTTGCCGGTGGTTGTCCCCTCTCGATAGATGTGGTTCCGACGATGAGTTCGATGACACCGATGAAGAGCTATATAGGCATGCCTCTGCTCTGCTCCACGCTCGTGTGTGCACGCAGCCGCCTTGGCTCGTGTGTGCACCCAGGCGCCCCAACTCGCCTCTGTTGTGCTCCACACGCACCCTGCCGTCTGGCTCGCCTCTGACCCGCCGCGCTAGCCCTCCGCCTCACGCGCGCTGGTCTCCGCCCATGCTATCGCGGGCCGCGTTGGCCATCCGCCACCCGCGTCATGCCGGACGAGCCAGCCTCCGGCTCCGGCTTCTTGGCCATCCGCCTCCTGCGCCGACCCAGACAGGCCGGCCTTCGGCTCCGGCTGCTCCCAGCGGGAAGCTCGGCCGCCCACGCCGTCCCGCACGCCCGAGCCGCGTCTCCTCCAGCGTTGCCCCACGCGTCCTGTCTGACTGGCCGCCTCGCTGCCCGCCGGCTTGCAGCTCCACATCGGTTGCCGGCTCCCCATGCTGCGTCGGGCTTCTCCTGCAACTGGCTGTTGGATCACCGCTATCGGCCCCACCTCGCATGCCGGGTTGCCGACGACGCCTCCGCCTCGTCCGTCTTTACCCCGGCCAGCGCTGTTCCGCTTTGTAGGCCGGTGGACCTCTCTGCCTCCATCTCGACCTCGCGTCGCCTCTTCCGGCTGGCTTCGCCCGCCCACCCGCAGGCTGCAACCCGCGCGCCCCCTCTCGCTCCTCCTCTCATCCGCGCCGTCCAGCAAGACCCCCACGAGCAGCGGCCAACCACCCCGAGCCTCTACTCGCCGTCCCCCGCAGCTCATCGCCCAGCCTGCTGGAGCCCAAGCTACGACGCGCGAGCAGTCCTCGTCACCACAGGCCGTTCCTTCGCCTCAACCAGGCCGGCCAGCTCCCACGCTAGCCTGCTTCCCCGCAATCCAGCCGGGTAGCTACCGCGCTCGTCGGCTTCCCCGTAACCCGACCTGCCCGGCTTAGCCAGTGCCGGCTTCCCCGCAACCCGGCCCGCCCGGCTTCGCCCGCGTCGGCTCCCTGGCCCCCTCACCCCAACCCGGCCCGCCAGCTCTTCGTACACCGGCTTCCGTCGCATCCCGCCCCAGCCGACTCCTCGCGTGCCGGCTTCTCGTGCCCACGCTGCTCAGCCGCCGCGTGCAGATGCAGCATGAGGAAAAGAGAAAGCAAGAAAAGAACCCGGATGGAGATAAAAAGAGATGCCGGCTGTGAAAAAAGTGTGTGAAAAGAAGACCGCACCGTCTGCGCCCGCCCGCGCACGTCGCTGCTCGGCCGGCTAGCCTACCCGTCAACTTCGACACCGGGCTGGCTGGAGAGCTCGCCCGACTGCCCATCCGCATCGCCGCCTGGCCGGTCGGGCCCGACTGGCTGGCCCCTCATCGAGCACCCGGAGGCCCGAAGGCTACCCCCAGTGGGTGCGCCGGTGCACTCCGCCGGCTTCAAGCCTGCACCTGGCTGTCTTCGACGACCTCCGCTGTGACTGCTCAAAAATCAATGTGAGCTCCTCACCCATATACTTTCGCACCATTTGCAAACATGGATAACCCCGAGCGACACTCGGGGGCCACTTCCGCCTTTATTACAGTTGCATCACTGTTCGCCCCGGCGTCGGCTAGTCTCGGCCCGGAGGCTGGCTGCTAGGGCATACGGTACCGAAGGCCCACTCTTAGCCAAAGACCCCCACGCAGTTGTTCGGCAAGCGAGAGCGAAAGCTGGAAGTCACCCCACATGAAAAACGTCTGGGAGAAGACGGCTTGGGCAAATTGGTTGAGGGAGTCCTGGATTAGGGGGTGTCCTGGATTAAGACGTCTCGTGTTCGGAAGGGACTTTCCTTGGCGTGGAAGGCAAGCTTGGTGATGCGGATATTTAGATCTCCTACCATTGTAACCGACTCTATGTAACCCTAACCCTATCCGGTGTCTATATAAACCGGAGGGTTTTAGTCCGTAGGACAACATACACATCAACAATCATACCATAGGCTAGCTTCTAGGGTTTAGCCTCCTCGATCTCGTGGTAGATCTACTCTTGTACTACCCATATCATCAATATTAATCAAGAAGGACGTAGGGTTTTACGTGCATCGAGAGGGCCCGAACCTAGGTAAAACTTCGTGTCCCTTGCCTCCTGTTACCATCCAGCCTAGACGCACAGTTTGGGACCCCCTACCCGAGATCCGCCGGTTTTGACACCGACATTGGTGATTTCATTGGGAGTTCTTCTGTGTCGTCGCCGTCAGGCTCGATGGCTCCTACGATCATCGATAGTGATGCGGTCCAGGGTGAGACCTTCCTCCCAGACAGATCTTCGTCTTCGACGGCTTCGCACTGCGGGCCAATTTACTTGGCCACCTGGAGCAGATCGAAAGCTACGCTCCTGGCCGTCAGGTCAGATTTGGAAGTTTAAACTACACGGCTGACATCCACGGGGCCTTGATCCTCGACGGATTCGAGCCACTGACGAGTGCGCCGCACTGTCCCAACGAGCATGATCTAGCTCTCCCACCGAACAGTGCCCTGGAGGCCGCACCCGCATCGGCTCCGATCCTTAATTCGGAGCCAACTGCGCCAATCGAGGATGGGCGGTTGGATACCGCCTCGGGGGCTGCGATCCCAACGGCAATTGAGCCGAACACCAGCCCCGCACTCCGCGAGACTCGTGACTCCAAGGAGCCAGACTCCTTTCCGGACTCCGAACCCTCCGCGGCCCAGCCAATCGAATCGGATTGGGCGCCCATCATGGAGTTTACTACCGCGGACATTTTTCAGCACTCGCCTTTTGGCGATATTCTGAAGTCACTGAAGTCTCTCTCTTTATCAGGAGAGCCCTGGCCCGACTACGGCCAGCAAGGTTGGGATTCGGACGATGAAGAAATTCAAAGCCCACCCACCACCCACTTTGTAGCCATTGTCGACGACTTAACCGACATGCTCGACTTCGACTCCGAAGACATCGACGGTATGGACGCCGATGAAGGAGATGATGAAGAACCAGCGCCTACTAGGCCCTGGAAAGCCACCTCGTCGTATTACATATACATGGTGGACACCCCAAAAGAGGGAGATGGCGATGGAACAGCAGAGGATGACCCCTCCAAGAAACAGCCTAAGCGCCGACATCAGCGGCGCCGCTCAAAATCCCGCCAAAACAAACACGGTGATTCCAGCATTGGAGATAATAATACTCCGGAAAGCGCCGAAGAAAACCCCCTCCAGCAAGATTTAGCACAGGAGGATGGAGAAACCAGCCCTCATGAGAGAGCGGCAGACAGAGAGGTCGAGGACGATAATTATATGCCTCCCTCCGAAGACGAGGAAAGCCTCGACGACGACGAATTCGTCATGCCAGAGGATCCCGTCGAGCAAGAGCGTTTTCAACGCAGGATTATGGCCATGGCAGGAAGCCTCAAGAAAAAACTGCAACAACTTAGAGCTGATCAAGATTTGCTAGTCGACAGATGGACTGAAGTCCTTGCGGCCGAAGAGCATAAACTCGAACGCCCCTCCAAGAGCTACCCAAAGCGCAGGTTGCTACCCCAATTAGAGGAGGAAGCACTTGATGCGGCCGACCGGCCACCTCGTGGCCGCGACAGAGAGGCCTCTCGGCCCTCCACTCAAGCCGCACCCCGTACCAAGGCACGGGACTATGCGCCCGACTTATGAGAAATGTTGGAGGACAAGGCTAGACAAACAAGATCGATCTACGGATCGCGTGGGCGCCCCACGGCTCGAGACGGCATCTGTCACGCTGGCCAAAAATTCGGCAGGGCCGAACACAGTAGACAAAGTTCATTGGAGCTACGTCATGATATAGCCCAGTACAGAGGCGCTGCACACCCACTCTGCTTCACAGACGAAATGATGGATCATCAAATCCCCGAGGGTTTCAAACCCGTAAACATCGAATCATATGATGGCACAACAGATCCTGCGGTATGGATTGAGGATTATCTCCTTCATATCCACATGGCCCGCGGTGATGATTTCCACGCCATCAAATACCTCCCACTCAAGCTTAAAGGACCAGCTCGGCATTGGCTTAACAGCTTGCCAACAGGATCAATCAGTTGTTGGGAGGACCTGGAAGCCGCATTCCTCGACAATTTCCAGGGCACTTATGTGCGACCCCCAGACGCCGAGACCTAAGTCACGTAATTTAGCAGCCAGATGAATCGGCCAGGCAAGTCTGGAAACGGTTCCTAACAAAGAAAAATCAAATAGTCGACTGTTCGGATGCCGAGGCCCTAGCAGCCTTCAAGCACAATATCCATGACGAGTGGCTGGCCCGGCACCTTGGACAGGAAAAGCCGAAATCTATGGCAGCACTCACGACACTCATGACCCGCTTTTGCGCGGGAGAAGATAGCTGGCTTGCTCCTAGCAACAATATAACTAAGAACCCTGGTAATTCGGACACCAGGGACAGTAGTGGCAGGTTGTGTCGAAACAAACAGAAGCGCCGCATTAACAGCGACAATGCAGATGATACGGCAGTTAATGCCGGATTCAGAGGCTCTAAATCCGGTCAGCGGAAAAAGCCATTCAAAAGGAATCCTAGGGGCCCGTCCAGTTTGGACCGAATACTCGACCGCTTATGCCAGATACATGGCACCCCTAAAAAAGCCGGCCAATCACACCAACATGGATTGTTGGGTGTTTAAGCAGGCAGGCAAGTTAAACACCGAAAACGAAGACAAGGGGCTGCATAGCGATGACGACGAGGAGCCCCGGCCGCCGAACAACAATGGACAGAAGGGTTTTCCCCCACAAGTGCGGATGGTGAACATGATATACGCAACCCACATCCCTAAGAGGGAGCGGAAGCGCGCGTTAAGGGACATATACTTGATAGAGCCAGTCGCCCCAAAGTTCAACCCATGGTCCTCCTGCCCGATCACCTTTGATCAAAGGGACCACCCCACTAGCACCCGTCACGACGGCTTCGCCGCATTGGTTCTAGACCCAATTATTGACGGATTTCATCTCACGAGAGTCCTTATGGACGGCGGCAGCAGCCTGAACCTACTTTACCAGGATACAGTGCGGAAAATGGGCATAGATCCGTAGAGGATTAAGCCCACCAAAACGACCTTTAAAGGCGTAATACCAGGTGTAGAGGCCAACTGTACAGGCTCAGTCACACTTGAAGTGGTCTTCGGATCTCTGGATAATTTCCGAAGTGAGGAGTTAATCTTCGACATAGTCCCGTTTCGCAGTGGTTATCACGCATTGCTCGGGCGAACCGCATTCGCTAAGTTCAATGCGGTACCGCATTACGCATAACTTAAGCTCAAGATGCCAGGCCCTCAAGGAGTAATTACGGTCAATGGAAACACCGAACGCTCCCTCCGAACGGAGAGCACGGAGGCCCTTGTAGCGGAAGTACAAAGCAGCCTCCCCAGGCATTTCTCCAGTCCGGCCACTAAACGACCGGACACCGTCAAGCGCGCCCGGAGTAACCTACAACAAGACCGCCTGGCACGATCCGAGCAGGCGTAGCAATGCGGCCCCAACCCCAACCCTCGCAAAAAGGTGACGTCAGTACTTCGTGTACATAACTACGCTCTATAGATACCATGGGCACAGGGGGAGGGGCACCATCACGGCACGCCCAAAACACGGCTTCAACCGTACCAGGGGCTGCCGATTTTTTAATTTTCTCTTACTTTCAGGACTCCACTCTTCGGAAGGCCTATTCGGCAGTTCAATTGCCACACAAACGATGCAAGAACCAGGGAAGCAGCCAAGCCGCGCCGCATTATGGAACTCCCAGGTGGTCTCTATCACGAGCAGTATACCTATTTCGCATATTATTCCGCAGCTTGCCCCTGGAGCGGACATGTTACATAGTCCAACCTTTTGCCTATCACATTATTTGTATCGTTCTTCTTTGATCGCAGCTCTTTTTAATAAACAATGCATAGCTTTTGTCTATTTTTGCATTACACTTTTTTATATTTATATATGTTCCTTAAAGACATGTTGCACCCGTACACTTTGGTACGGCCAAAATACGCCAGGGGCTTCAGTACCCCTCAACATGGTGTGAGAAGTCCGAACACTTTAACAAGTACGGCACCCCGAACTTATAGCATTATATGCATTAGCTCCGAATCATGTCTTGGGTCAATAGTTGGGTTTGCCCGGCTCCTATGTTTTGGTGCCTTACGTTCCGCTATATCAGCTAAGGTAGCACTAGGAGAACCACTGCGATTGTGCCCCGGTTGAGCTGGGTTGAGCACCTCAGTGGAGAAAGCTAAAACTGACCATCATGATGAGGCAAGAGCTGGTCGCTGTTCGAGAGGTCTTTTCGAGTCCTTAAAGACTTATGCCGCTTAGGGCGAGGAGCCGGTTCTATCCGGCCAAGGCGTGGATAGCGCCCCAAACTCGGTCTTCCGAATACCAAGGGCTTCGCCGAAATTTAAAATTATAGAATTCTATGGCTAAGTGAGAGTGTTCACGCACTACAGTCCGATTGCCTCGTTCGTTGGGCCGAGTGCCTCCCTCGAAGGACCCAAATATGGGAAAAAGAGCGCCCAGGTCTATCCCCGAACACCCCAGCACTAGCGGCAAGGGGGCAGAAGCCGACGACTCTCCATCTCTCAGTATTGATAAACAGCTGCACAGAAGGTAATATTTTAAATTCAAGCAGCATTGCTTAGCACATACGAACAAGTTTTCAGCGCACAGGATAACACGAGCGGGTTTTACTCAAAAAATACATCCTTGGTATATTCATCCGCAACAAGGCGGGCACCCTTCAGAACATCCTTATAATAATTCTCGGGCTTGCGATGCTCTTTCCCCGGCGGTGGCCCGTCCTTCACAAGCTTCTCCGCATCCAGATTGCCCCAGTGCACCTTTTCACGGGCAAGGGCCCTACGGGCACCTTCAATGCAGACGGAGCGCTTGATGTCTTCAAGCCTCGGACAGGCCTCCACCAGCCGCCGCACCAGCCCAAAATAGCTCCCAGCAGAGCCTCTCCAGGCCATAGCCGAACTAGGAGGCCCTTCATGGCCTGTTCGGCTGCCTTGTGGAGCTCGACCAGTTGCTTCAGCTGGTCGCTCAGGGGCACGGGGTGTCCATCCTCAGCGTACTGAGACTAGAATACCTTCTCCGTCGAGCTGCCCTCCTCGGCTCGATAGAATGCGGCAGCATCGGATACACTCCGAGGAAGATCTGCGAACGCTCCTGGAGAGCTCCGGATTCAGGTATGTAACAGGTAACTCACGTTTATGTGTTTGCTTTGCATAAAGAATGCCTTACCCGCCGCAATCTTCTTCACCTCATCCAACTCATGGAGGGACTTCTGGGATTCGGCCTTGGCAGATTTGGCATTTTCAATAGCCACCGCAAGCTCGGACGCTTGCATCTTCGAGTCATGCTCCAAACTCTCATGTTTTTCCATGAGAGCCTGAAGCTCTTGCTGCACCTTGCCAACCTAGGCCTCATACTTCTCCCGCTCGTTGCGCTGCGAGGCTGAATTCTTCTCGGCCTCGTCCAGCGCTTGCTTAAGGGTCGCCACCTCGGACGTGGCCCCTACAATAGCCACGATAATCCTGTCATTTTTTGCAGTTGCACCTTTTTTTCTATTTTTACAAGGTATTTCTTACCTTCATTGTCCTCGAGCTGCTTCTTGGCACGCTCGAGCGCTTGCTCAGACCTTTCGAGGTCCTGCTTTAGCGTGTTCACTTCCGCAGTCAGTGCGGCGGACGCAAGCAGGGTAGCCTGCACATGCATATTGACTCATTTTTGTTAGACTCCTGCAAATTCTATTTGACCCTTTATTCGGCTTTTCTTCCCGAACGCCAAACAGAGCATCAGGGGCTACTGCCTATGCGGTACTATTATTTACACTTTCTTTACTTACCTCGAAGCCTGTCAAAAGGCTAGTACAAGCTTCAGTCTGTCCGTTTTTTGCGGACTGAACCTTCTGGACCACCGCACTCATAATAGTGCGGTGCTCCTCGTCGATGGAGGCGCCTTGGAGCGCCTCCAACATATTGTCCGGCGCCTCCGGTTGGATGGAGGCCGCTAGCACGGTGGACTTGCTCCTCTTGGAAGGAGGTCCCCAGCCGGACTCTAGAACCTTTGAAGGTTCCGGAGCGGTGTCCGGCCTAGAGCCGGACTTGGAGCCCTATGGGGTTTCATCCCCTTTACTGCTGTAGTCCGGGAGGTCGCCTTGCGGTGCCTCCGGGACTACCTCCTCCCGGATTGGAACCTGTTGGGACAACACTTCGGTGTCGTCCATAGGGCGGGGGGAGGAAGCCGTCGGAAGTGAGTTCACGTCCGACGAGTCCAGTGAGCCGCTCGACGACACGTCGAGCCGGTCTTTGGGTGGGCTGCATAAACACATTCAACATAAGGGAAAGCTGTGCAATAAACGAATACTATGAATTACTTTGGTATCCGGATACTTACGATTTCACCAGGGGCTTGGCCCTGGGCGCCCACTCCTCTCTGCCGCCGTCGGTGTCGGTGGAGTAGTCCGGAGAAAGGGTTTTCCCCTTCTTGGAACCTTCGGCCTCCCCAGTTGGGGCGGCCTTCCTTTTCTTCCCTTCCCCTGCTGGAGGGGGAGGGGTCTCTTCTTCCTCCTCCTCGTCTTCATGGGAGGAGTGCGCCTCGGATTCGTCGGATGGTGAATCCGACACCTCCGGGCGTCGGGCACTCTTTCGAGTCCCGGTGGCCTTCTTCTTGGCCCTCTTCTCTGGCACCACATAGGGTGCCGGAACCAGCAGCTTCGCCAGGTGAGCGTCCGCTGGGCCTTCAGGCAAAGGAGCCGGACAGTTGATCTGTCCGGACGTCACCTGCCAATCCTGTCAGAGGAAAGGGAGCTTAGATCCCGCATCGAGTCAAACTATGGAAAACTGATACCCTGTAAAAGGAAAAAACAGCTTACCACGAGCGCGTGATGCTGCACGCTGAATCCGCGATCCTCGGTAGCGGATGCAGGAGCCTCGGCGCCCTTTAAAAGCATCCTCCAGGCATCTTCGTACGTCGTGTCGAAGAGCCTGTTTAGAGTTTGATGCTGCGCCGGGTCAAACTCCCACAGATTGAAGGCCCGTCGTTGACACGGGAGGATCAGGCGGATGAGCATAACCTGGAGTACGTTAACAAGTTTGAGCTTCTTGTTCACCAGGGTTTGGACGCATGTTTGGAGTCCGGTCAGCTCTCCTTTTTTACCCCATGACAGGCCGGTCTCCTTCCAGGAGGTGAGCCGCGTAGGGGGTCCGGACCGAAACTCGGGGGCTGCGACCCATTCGGGGTCGCGCGGCTCGGCGATGTAAAACTACCCCGATTGCCACCCCTTCAGGGTCTCCACAAAGGAGCCCTCGAGCCACAGGACGTTGGCCATCTCGCCAATCATGGCACCACCGCACTCCGCCTGGCTGCCGCGCACCATCTTCGGCTTGACGTTGAAAGTCTTAAGCCATAGGCCAAAATGGGGGCGGATGCGGAGGAACACCTCGCACACGACGATGAACACCGAGATGTTGAGGACGAAGTTCGGGGCCAGATCATGGAAATCCAGGCCGTAGTAGAACTTGAGCCCCCGGACAAATGGATGCAGTGGGAAGCCTAGTCCGCGGAGGAAATGGGGGAGGAATACCACCCTCTCATGGGGCCTAGGAGTGCGGATGAGCTGCCCCTTTTCGGGAAGCCAGTGCGTGATATCGCTAGCCAGATATCCGGCCTTCCTCAGCTTTTTGATGTGTCCCTCCGTGACGGAGGAGACCATCCACTTGACTCCCGCTCCGGACATGGCTGGAGAAGGTCGAGGTGAGGAGTGCGGACTTGGGCGCTAGAGCTCGAGTGCGCAAGAATGGATAAGTAAAGGAGGAAGAAGGCGTAGGTGTAAAGGTGGATCCTTATCCCCTTATATGGGTGGACGCAACTACATGTCCCCACCAGCCTGGTAAAACTTGCTTATCTCCCAAGCGCCGTAATCAAAGGCGCAGTTAGGTTACCCATGCCCGTATTGATGAGAATCCCGGAATAAGGGGACACGATCTCTGCTTTAACAAGACGTGCCAAGGAAACCGCCTCGCATAACGCACTGAGATGGGACAGTAAAACGGTTCGAATAAAAGCTTGGCCGTGGTGTGATGTCACACTACAGAATACGTCAGCAGATTAGATTTGTGTAAATATTATTCTCTCTATGGAAATATGTGGAAACTTATTTTGCAGAGCCGGACACTATCTTTGTGTTCAAAATCTTCTATGAAGTATTTGGAGGAGGAACCCGCCTCGCAATGCCGAAGACAATCTGCGCGCCGGACTCGTCGTCATTGAAGCCTGGTTCAGGGGCTACTGAGGGAGTCCTAGATTAGGGGTTGTCCGGATGGCCGAACTATACCTTCAGCCAGACTCCTGGACTATGAAGATACAAGATTGAAGACTCCGTCCCGTGTCCGGAAGGGACTTTCCTTGGAGTGGAAGGCAAGCTTGGCGATGCGGATATTTAGATCTCCTACCATTGTAACCGACTCTATGAAACCCTAACCCTATCTGGTGTCTATATAAACCGAAGGGTTTTAGTCCGTAGGACAACATACACATCAACAATCATACCATAGGCTAGCTTCTAGGGTTTAGCCTCCTCGATCTCGTGGTAGATCTACTCTTGTACTACCCATAACATCAATATTAATCAAGCAGGACGTAGGGTTTTACCTCCATCAAGAGGGCCCGTACCTGGGTAAAACTTTGTGTCCCTTGCCTCCTGTTACCATCCAGCCTAGACGCACAGTTCGGGACCCCCTACCCAAGATCCGCCGGTTTTGACACCGACACCGGTCGTTTCCTTTATGAGTATCTACTCGGTCGAATCTGCACCTGTAGTCCGAGTACTATGCACTCCACTCTGTTGCCACTCTTCGTAACAACTATAGACTGACTCCTGGCTATCTAGCTAACAAGAGGCAAAGCAAAGGAGTAAAGGGGGCATGAAAAAGACTGAAGGTGGCTCGCACGAAACCGAGTCGGCACCCTCCACATAAAACTTGTAGTGCTAAAAGCAAAGGCTTGATATATCTACGTGGAATAACCTTGTCTTTTGCACGATCATCGCTGTGGGGAACCCCCTCGTCACCAGGAGGCTCGGAAGCTACACGCAGGTTGCAAGCCCGACACCGGCTGCAACTGGTGTTTCCAACGCCACCGTCCGCTTCATCAACAACAAGACCCTCCACGCATCTTTTCCAAGTTGCTCGGAGGCTCGGCGGCTACACTCGGTGGGTGCGCTCACGCGCCCCACTCAGCCTCCAGACTCCCTGTCCATGCCCGGCACCCTCGACGTCATTGTCGGCTTTTTCAACAACAACTAGACCCTCCGTGCAACTTTTCGTAGTTGCCCGAAGGCTCGAAGGCTACACCCAGTGGGTGCGCTCGTGCGCCCCCACTTAGGCGGCGGACTCCGTGTCCGCGTCGGGCACCCTCGACGTCATCATCGGCTTCTTCAACAACAGCAAGACCGTCCGCCCAACTTTTCCAAGTTGCTCAGAGGCTCGAAGGCTACACCCATGGGTGCGCTCGCGCGCCCCCACTCAGCCAACGGACTCCGCGTCCGCGTCCTGGAGGGCCCCGCGCCTACCAGCCGACGGACTCTGTGTCCTAACCCGGCACCCTCGACTTCACCTTTGGCTTCTTCATCAACAGCTAGACCCTCCGCCCAACATTTCCATGTTGCGCGGAGGCTCGGAGGCTACACTAGTGGGTGCACTCGCACGCCCCCACTCGGAATATGCCGCGCCTATTGCACGCCTACCGCCGGCTGCAACTGGCATCTTCGACGCCATAGTACATCGACACCCGCTAAAACCCTCCTCGCAACTTTTCCAAGTTACCCGGAGGCTCGGAGGCTACTTAGAGGGGGATGACCCCCGGGTATGACCAAGACGGTGAAAGGACGCTTCAAAAAACATCGGGGCGACCAGCGCCCCGGTCCGGCTGCCCAGCCACCTCGGCCTGCTCGACATCCCGGTTGCCTGGCTGGCTCGCCATCCCGGCTGCCCAGCCAGCTCCTCGTCCGGTTTCTCCAGTCGTCCTGCTATGCGAAGTCAACCGCTGGATCGACACGACACCGACAAGACGGCTGTACCATGGACACTATTGTTGATAAAGCAAAAACTATGGCGTGTCACCTCGCTGTGCCCCAATAGTGTGGCACTATGCATACATCATGCGTCACTTCGGGTGACCTCCCAATAGTGTAGTTAGCACCGCGGGCCACCCCTTGTCCCCTGGGCACCCCTTTATAAGGAGCACCAGGGGAGGCCTCAATCTAGCAAGCTAGCAAGCACCAAGCCATCCATCCATCCATCCACATGCTCACGCCCATACACTCACGGGCACACACCCATTCATGTGGCCACAAGCCATTCGGCCACTAGAGCTTGGATGCTCATCTAGCCTCCCGCATATATACGAGATTAGGTGCTCACGACAGTAACCTCAGATACAGCACTAGGAGCAACTCTGTACTACCAGACATGTACACTGCATATATACAAACATGCAGGAGTAGGGGTATTATCTCTCCGGAGAGCCCCGAACCTAGGTAAACCACCGCGTGCTTCTTGCCCAATCCCGTCCCCTAATCTCCAAAATAGTCTTGCCCTCACCTCAAGCCACCCCGTGGCATCTATCGTCATGCGAACCTGCCCGCTAGATAACCACGACAACCGGTGCAATCTCTCTTTCGAGTAATCATTTCCAACGGTGTTTTCTTTTGAGTGGGCCCTAACCCACTGTCTTTTCCCAGGATCTTACCTTACTCTTCTATTTTTCTAGAGTTATTGTGATATTCCTTTCAAAGTTTGACGGAAGAATGAATTCATCAGTCATATTTCTCTGCAAGATCGCTTTCAAGTTCTTTTCAACTTTGACTCAACCTTTTCTCTTTTCATTCTTCCGGAGTGTCTCATCAATTTTCGTGGTGGTTCTCATCAACATTCTCAACATTTGAACACCAAAGAAGAGCTTCTCTTAAATCCTTGTCCGTTCTCTTGAAGATTCATGGTTCTAGCTTGATGCCATCCTCTCAAATTGTTCCGATCATCAAGAATTCTTTTCTTACCCATCCATAGCGTTTCGGGAGTTGTTTTTGTTCCTTGATCATCTAAAGGCCATCATTTCAGAAGATTTATGCATTTTCAACATTCAACTCTCATTCCCCAATTCTATGGGTGCATCGTTCAAATATCCTCTAAATTCCGTCAAGTATCTTCGTTCGTTTTCTAAATTATTCTCAATGATTCTTCCCTTTTCTTCATTTGTTTTCAATTCTTATGGTGGTTCATTCTAGGAGTCCTATTCCTTTCTTATCATATCATTTCATTCGTTATTTCAATCATATCGGTGGTTCGTTGAAGATTTTCCCAAGTTTGCGCTATATCTCTCCTTAATCCTTCTAAACGAGAATAAGTAGTATGCCAAATCCGTTGCTTGTCATCAATTTGAGTTGATGAAGAATAAACATACAGTAAATCTTATTCTTGTTTCCTCGAGGTGATTCATCTTTCTTTCCGGAGTTGTTCATCATATCACATTCTCGGTTCGAGATGCTTCATCTTTTCTTTTTGGAGTTCCAAGCTCTCCCAATTATCTCGTCCTGAAGGTCCATCTAAATCATTGCAAGCGCTCAATTCTTGTTCTTGCAAACTTTGCTTCTTTCCCATCATGCTTTTTTATCCGGAGCTCTTCCAAAGTTTCTTCATGGTGGTTCTTTAATGATTTAATTCATCCTTGAAGTGTTCTGTCAAGATTCTTTTGGAGGAGCTCATATATTCTTCTTCTTGTATTTCAAAGTGCAATTTTTTCTACTTTATTTTTTTAGATAGTGATATTTCATTCTTGACAATTTCCTTTTGTTTTCCTGATTCACAAGTTATCAAGAATGAGATATTTAATCCCATCATTTTCCCTTCCTTCATGAGACCTTTTCAACCCAACAATTACTTTGTTGGAGTTATCTTGTGTTATATTTCACCTAAAGCCTTCCCTAAGGAATGTTGCTAATTGTGGCGATGATCCACGTTTTATCCTATTCTCATGGCGAAAGAAATTTTTCATCTCTTCATTGATCTCAAGGAAGCAATTGCTTTCGTTAGTGGCAGAATTTCACCTCATGTTTGAGATGTTTTCCATAAGCCCACAAGAAGCATATCTTTGGTTGTTTATTCTTCAACAACTTTGTTCAACCCTTCTTCGCAAGAATGCTCTTTCGAGTTCAATTGTGAGAGATGTTATTTTCCTCAACGTTCTTTTTCATTTCAACTGTCTACCTATCATTTTGTCCTGGAGGCATTATGACGGTGCTCCCTTCGAACCATCATCTCGTTCTATCAAAGATCATGTTCTTACCTTGCGTATCCACTTAATCGAGGTGTTGTGTCCTGTTTTCAAGTTATTTCCATCTTATCAAGTTTTGCTTCTCTTTTCAACCGGAGATCAGTTCAAATTCTTTCGTTCTTATCCCTTGTCTATTTCATTCTAACCAGAGTGGTTGCAAGCTCTTGGTTATTGTCGTATTCCTTGTTCGTCTTGTCTAATGGAGTGTTCACAATCTCGTTCATCTCCATTGTATTCTTTCTTTCAATTTGTTCAACCTCTCAAGGTTCGTGGTTTCATTCATTTGTTAAAGAAGCAACTTATTTTACCTCTTTCTCCTCCTCTTCTGGTTGTCATCCCTAGATCTCGGGGCAAGTTCTCCTGTAAGTGGAGGAGAGTTGTAACGACCCGAGACCGACGCTTCAGATGCCTTCCATGTATTCCGAGTTTTGTTGCGTGATTTGTTTTGTTCGTTCCATTCTTCATTTGCATCATTTGCATTGCATCATGTCATCATGCAACCCCTTTTTAAAACTCAACTAAATAAACTGCATAGATCGTTGACCTATTTAAATCGTTGGAATTCACACTACTGCAGGATGCTGCTAATGCGACACTATGCTCAGAGACCCTTTGACGAAACTGCGTGCGATGCATTAATCGCAAACGGTGATGTAAAAAACCATCAAAAAGATACAAAACATTTGCGACGAATGACACATCAAACACCGTTCAGATTTTAGTTTCGTGTGTGATGAGGGGCATACAGTTGATCTATATGAATTGTTTGCGACGAGACAAAATAATAAAACGGGTAGCCAGATCAAGGTGTGTGTGATATACTACATATAGTTCACTCTAATGAACCGTTTGCGATGATTGAGGTGAACACAAATGATTCGTCATAACAAGATGTGCGTGAATTGTGTGCGATTATTATAGACAGCCCATGCGGTCTTTTTTTGTGAATTGTGTGCTCATTAGGGCACACAGTTCAACAAACCAACCTATGGGTGATAATGTAGAAGATCTCTGTCGAATACATATTACTAACCGTCTGCGATGAGATTGACAAGATAAACAGAGATATATACAGTCTGCTTAATTTAGTCATTCTTCTTGTTGTTGTTGTTGGATGCCCCCCCGACATAGTCTTGGCAAGTACGCTTCTTGCCGCTGACCGTTAGCTTTTCATCGTCGCCGCCATCGTCATCATCATTGTTGTCGTTGTCCTCCTCCTCCTCGTTCAACCATTCCTCCTCGTCATCATCGTCGTCCTCTTCTTCGTCCTCCGACGGCTCCCGTCCGTCTGGTTGTCGTCTGATGACTCCGGAGGCGGCGTCCCTTCCATGAACCGTATATAATCAAGGTCTGGGCTCGACGTCAGACTCATGGAAGACGAGTGGGATGATTCCAATGTTGACCTATCATCGGGCGCCAGACTGCTGGCCAAACTATCGTCCTCGCTGTCGCTTGACATGGCTGCAGAGTGTGTGCCAGTGTGTAGCGCGGCCTGCCAGGGACGGTGAAGATGGTGGACAATTAAGCGAGGTATGCAGAGAAGAGGAAGTGCCAATTAAAGCGGCGGTTTTATTGCACGGTGGGGGGGGGGAATTGAAGCGGGGGTTGACGTATTATCTAGCCGCTGATATAATCAACGACAATTATTTGTACCAAGTCGCTCCAAATTCCGGGGGTTGCGCATGACTCCTATTGGCTATTTGGCTGGTTTCCTTTTTCATGACAGAAACAAGGAACGAGTTTTGAGATTATGCACCGGTACCAGTACGAACGGGGTAGGATAGTTGGCAAGCAATACATTGAGCTCTTCTTATTGATAAAGCGAGTAATCAAACTAGAAAGGAAAATAAAAAAGACAAAGAAAAATATTTGCATGAATCTTCGCGTAACATCAATGGCATAGGACCTCGATGTGCATTACTTAGAGAACATCTAGATGAGCTTTAGCAATACTGCCAAGCAAAACCCCTAATCATCATTGCAAACAACACATAGAACATGGTTAATGCGACAACCACAACTACAGATGCTAGTTCCTTCCTACTGATTGTACATTCCCGATCAGCTAGTTTCTTCTTCAGCTTTACGTTATCTTCTGCGTGCTTGGTGATAACACTCAAGGCCCTGCCATGCCATTCTTCATCCGGCCAGTTAGCAAAGGCACAAGCCTCATATCCCTACCAATGTTAAAAAATATTCTGGATGAGCGGTGGCATTACCTAAAGTAAAATGATGAACTTAATTAGCACTAACTTCTATGGGGAAACTAAGAAACCGCCTGCCAATGTCGAATCCCTCTGTGCATACACGTCGAGCGAGAGTGTGCCCTTGCACACAACTCAGCTTTTGGTACTTCTCAATGGCGCAAAACCCGGAGTCGAACTCGTGTTGCGGGAGTCTGGAGTCATGCTCTGGATTCGGCGGCAGATCGCTTTCCCGGGGGGGAGGTCATTCAGGACGCATTCAGCAAGGAGCTATACTTTGTACATGCTAAAAAATATCGGGATAGATTGGAACCTGACAGGACGATTCGGATCTGTAGTACACCTGCCTTCTAATGACCTTAGGCTGGTCATAGTGGGGAGTAACTTATACTAGCGTCATGCATATGACACTAGTCTAAGTTACTACCTTCATAGTGCAAAGTGACATAGTAGTAGTGTCATAGATGGCTTCATTTATTAGCTTGTAGACTCTTCTTTTCTTGGAAAATGCTATGTTACAGTAGCATATTATATTACTCTAAACACATCTCTCCTCATTAAATACATGCCACATAAGCAAACTTGTCTTGGACTGTGGTATGTTACTTGCTAAGTTACTCCCACTATGACTAGCCTTAGGCAAGTGCTCGGCCGCGACCGCCGTCATGGCGATGATACGAGCAGGAGAAGCCGCACCAAAACCATCAGCACCACTCGTCTGCAAACCCCCAATGTTAGTGCCACGCGTGGGAATTTGGAGGCTACGTAGGGATTTGGGGGAAATGGGGAAACTGTCGAGATAAGCTAACGCTCGGGAACTACTTATCGCACTATATGTTGTATATGGGACACTGTTTATACATGTCGTTTGTGTCAGGTATTACAATGTGTCACACGATTTCCGCACCAAACCGTGTGAGAAGACAACATAGGTTAGAAACGGTTGCCGTTACATAACCCTGTCCAATTAATTGATTCACGGTGAGATACCATGAAAAATCCGCTCTGCAAGGATATCCATAAAAAACAGCTGCTCTGCACAAAGAGATGGCGGCGGCGGCCTAGGTTGCGGCTACCAGAGAAGAGGTCAATCCTTGGTCAGTGGGCGGTGGCAGCGTCATAGGAGGTCAATCCTCGGTCTGCGGCGGAAGATAGGAGGATCTCAACCATCGAGGTTGGCGGCGGCGTGATTCGATCACGTCCATCGCGGTCGATGGCCGGATAGTGGAGGTCGAACTTCAGACGGTAGCTGTGCTAAGCTTTGCTCCTCGACCCTGCCATCTCGGCGTGCCGCCGCATCACGCTTGTCTGTCTACTAGGTGGCGGTCGCCGCACGGCTAATTAATTAAGGTATTCTTTTTGTGTGTGGATTAATTAAGGTATTCAATTCCTAAGGGTAGTGTTGTACTACTACTCTGCATGTAAGTTGACTGGCCATTAATTTTGGCATAGCATGTCTGGATAACAACATGGAGTGCCCTTAGTAATTATGAAAATAAAACCTTGTGATTTATGCACGCATCTTTGGGCATCAGTTAATCTGTGTATTAATGTTGTTATTTTGTTTTTAATTACCATTTGTGTGCTGCAGATGGAACGATGTCGATGGATGAAGAATTAGAAAACCACAGATTTTATCAGTGGCGTGACAGAGTTCATGAATTTGGTTGAAATTACAAAGAGGAAAATTGGTGATGCGGATTACATCCTGTGTCCATTTACTGATTATGCCAATACAGAGTCACATGAAGTTGCAGATGTCTAGATGCACTTAGTCTCTAGGGGATTCATGGATGGATATGCACGTTGGGCCAGACACGGTGAAGAGGAGGTCATGGATGAAGCTACCCAGGGCAACTGTAACGCCCAAGATGCGGCTATTTCTCCCATGTGTCGAGGCACGACTTAGAGGCATAACCGCATTTTGGTATTGTCGCAAGAATCACACAATCCCATGTACAACAAGGAAGTAAATTGTTGGCTTACAATCGCTATGTCACACAATGATCAAATTATTCATACATTAATTAGAGTAAACACAAGGTCCAACTATGGATGAATCCAAATGACAAGAAGACAACCCCAAATGCTAAATCCCGACAGCGTCCTTACTGGGCACCACTACTGATCATCCAGAAAGGAAACATAGTAACGGCCAAGGTCTTCGTCGAACTCCCACTTGAGCTCGGTGGCATCACCTCCACTGGTATCATCGGCACCTGCAACTATTTTGGTGGTATCTGTGAGTCACAAGGACTCAACAATCTCAAAACCCGCGAGATCAAGACTATTTAAGCTCATAGGTAGTATGTGCTTATGAGGTGGAGTTGCATCAAGCACTAAGCAAATATGGTGGCTAACATACAAGTACCAGAGTAAGATGAGAAACTACGCAACGGTTGTAAACTATAAGTGATCAAGAAGTGATCCTGCACTACTAACGTTCAAACAAAACCCCACCGTGTTCTCTTCCCGAACCTCGTCAAAAAGAGACCATCACAGTTACACACGCGGTTGGTGTATTTTAATTAAGTCAAGTGTCAAGTTCACTACAACCGGATATGAACAAGTTCCCATGTACCACATAACCATAGGCATGGCTCTCGAAATTTTAAACCTTGCAGGGGTGTCCCAACTTAGCCCATTACAAGCTCACGATCCATGGAGTCAATCCTCTATTGCAGGACCCACCGATCAGACTCGGAATCTCGGTGCACAAGATATTTTGACAATGATAAAACTAGTCCAGCAAGAACTCCCGGCATGCCGTCACCCTGATAATAGCCACGCGTATCTCGTCTCAGGCCACATCCGGATGAGCGAAGTGTACAGGTATATACCAAATACCCCAACTTGCCTAGGGGCGGTCCCACACGGTGCTCTAGTTTGGACCAACACTCATCTGGAGCACTCGCCCGGTGGTTGATTAAGTCCATGGGGTCCGGAAAGTCCCTATGCAAGTTTTAAGTTGTTATTAGGCAAATGGTAAAACCAATGTTGGGCCTTGCTAGAGGAGTTTCATTCAAAGCGAACTATCAAGAGGGGCCATAAACCCTCACCGTGTTAGGGATGAAAAATCAAGGAACATAACACCAGTATGACAGAAACTAGGGCGGCAAGAGTTGAACAAAACACCAAGCAAAAGGCCAAGCCTTCCACCCTTTAACAAGTATATATATGCATTAATTAAGTATAAGAGATATTGTGATATCCCAACATATCCATGTTCCAATATGGAACAACTTGCAAGGCACCTGCAACTAGCAACGCTATAAGAGGGGCTGCGCAAAAGCGGTAACATAGCCAAACAACGGTTTGCTAGGAAGGTGAGTTAGAGGCTTGACATGGCAATATGGGAGGCATGATAAACAAGTGGTAGGTAGAGCGACATAGCGATAGAACGAACAACTAGCATGCAAAGAAAGATGTGATATCGGGGGTAATGATCATCTTGCCTGCAAAGTTCTCAGGGTTGTCAAAAGCTTGCTCCTCGTAAACGTACTCGACAGGATCCTCGTTCATGAACTCTTCTCCCGGCTCTACCCAAAGCAAGAACACAAGCAACGGAACAACAATAAATCACGATGCAATGCACAAGCAACATGATGCAAGACATGGCATGGGATGCAAGATATGATGTGCAATGCATATGGGTACTCCGAACGGTAAAAGATGACCATGGAATCAACTTGGAAAACCAAGCATGCCACTGCAAAGGCTAGGATATTTCAGTCAAAATCGATATAAAGATCACTGGAAATGGATACACGGTTTGCGAATGGTGAGCAAAACAAGAACAAAGCAAAACTGCGCTTAACAACAGCATAGCACTTCAAATGCGTCATGAAAATATGCCACAACACTCCAACGTAAAAACAACGCACATGGAATTGAAGAACAGGTGAAGCTCTACAAATCAGGAACACTGCGCTCCTGCTAGAAGAAACCAGAACAATTCTAAAACAGCATGGCAAAAATGCAAATGATAACAGTTTTTCACTGATCTTGACAAAAACAGCATCAGGTAGCAATGTTTAGAGCTATTAAACTACATGCTACAGGAACATATCATGAAAAACAAGGGCATGGCATGCTAGTACTAAAGGCAATGAACAAAACTCCCTTACTGATCTTGATCCAAAGATGCACAGAAAGGATGGTAGCATCAATAAAACATGGCAAGTGATATGAACAGGTTTCAGACTTAAGAGGAAATCATGCAGGGTAGAAACAGATTCATGATAGCAATTTTGCATGCTTCTGACACACACCAAAAAGGATTTCATGGAATAGCAAAGCAACTAATAGAAAGAATACACATTTATGAAGCTAAACATGGCAATAGAATGGTCATAGGTTGCATGGATCACTAGGAAAACACGTGGCAAAAATGCACTTCCTGTTAACAGACCGAGAGCAATAATATTTAGCAAAAGGAGAGCATGGTAATGACAAGCTACAGTACCCCATAATTACTAAAAAAAAGGCATGAATGGATAGATCATAACCATATCTTCAAAACACCCTTAATGAACTTCATCAAAATATGCATGGATCTACTTGTGGCAACAAGTCAACATAGCAACCTAATGTGACAGGAAAAGACTTTGCAGAAAAACTAAGTGACTGAAATCAGCAACATCAATTGGCCTACTTGGCATAAATGTGCTAGTGACCATAGGGCACATAAAACTACAAGGCTTGCACCACTATAAAGATGGCATGAAGATGGTCCTAAAACATGTTGACATGATTCTCAAAGGATGAACACACAAAATGCTATGAAAAAGACAAAACAGCGAGTTATGATAGTTCCCAGCAGATAAAATCATTTAGCACTTTTGCAACGAAGATTAGGGCATCAATATGGCAGTAAAATGCATGCAAATGAGAATAGAATGTAGAGCATCGCGTGATGAACATTTCGGTATATCATGCATGCAAAACGGAGCCACGAGCATGGAGTTATGACATGGCAAAGATGGTCACAATAGATAGATATTTCAAGGACTTAGAAAATTCACCACCTCTAGATCTAGGGTTTGACCGGTGGTGGGCGAACCGAGGTGGCCGAGCTCGTCGCCGGCGAGGGAAAGGAGAGGTCCGGTGAGGTGGTGCCCGGGTTCGGCCGGAGGAGGTCATCGGAGGACGGAGAAGGTGTGGATCCGGACGGTGATAGTGGTGCGCGCGGGCGGCGGCGAGGCAGCATGGCGCGCGCATCGGGTGGCGGCTACGCGGACGCGGCGCGGTGGTGGGGCGGCGAGTGGGGTCACCGGCGATGGCGAGACGGTGGTGAAGCAGCGGCTCGGCGGCAGGAGCACGGGCAAGCGCCTCGGGCGGCAGGCGGCGGCGGACAGATGCTGACATGGCACTCCTTGAGTGGCTCTGGGCGACGGACAGGTGGGCTGGAGATGGTAGGTGGCGGCGCGCACTGATGTGGTGCTCCTTGAGTGGCTCGGGGCGGCGGCGCTGGATGCGTCTGGCATGGACGGACGTGTCCGGTGGCGCGGAGGAGGGGGAAGCTAGGGTTTACCCATGATTTCGGAGGGGAGGACTTTTTATAGGTAGAGGGATCTAGGAGAGTCCAAATGAGGTTCGGTTTTGTCCCACACGATCGTGATCCAACAACATATAGCATGGATGGGGTTTAGATGCACTAGTGGGCTGTTGTGGAGGGGTGTCAGCTCCATGGAGAGAGGGGTGGGACCGAATAGTGAAACTCGGTGAGACTGACCTGGTTAAAAATGTGAACGTTAGGCTTTTTGGTGGGACCGACAATACCAACACGGTGAGACCGATGTGCTAGGGTTAGGGCAAAACCACATCTCGGTGAGACCGATCTCATGAACTCGATGAGACCGATTTCAGTAATAAGCAAACAGAGACTTGGCCAGGCAAACTCGGTGGGACCAATCGCTCATTTTTGTGAGACCGAAACATTACGAAAAGGAAACACAGAGTTAGCATTGCCAACTCGGTAGGACCGATCGCTCATCTCGCTTAGACCGAAACGTTACGAAGGGAAATAGAGAGTTTGCAATCCCATCTCGATGAGACCGAGAACCCTCTCGGTGAGACCGAACTAATTAGGGTTTCTGGCAATGTCTATGTCAAGTGAACTCGGTGGGGCCAGATAGATCAAATCGGTGGGGCCGAGTTTGACTTTAGGTTTAGGACATATGTGGAAATGAGGAAGTGGTTGAGGGATTTTGGAGCATATCACTAAGCATTTTGAGCAAGCAAGCCATTAAGCAACACCTCATCCCCTTTTAATAGTATTGGCTTTTCCTATGGACTCAGTCTGATCTTGGATCACTTAAATGGAAATGTAGAGTCCTGAGCTTTTGCCAATGTGTGTCCTTAGAATTTTGAGAGGTCCACATCCCTAGTCCATGCCATACAAATCATTCAACTTTCTAAAACATTAATCTTGAATGGATATTAGTTCAATGATCTATATGTTGTTATGAATTACCTAAACCACCCAGGGATTAGTTCCACTTTCGATCTCCCCTTTTTGGTAATTTATGACAACATATAGATCAAAGCTTTGACTAATGATAATAAGAATGGAATACATCGTCGCTTTGAGAAGTATGTGATAAGCAAGATCTCCTACTAAATTTTTGCATTATTTAAAATTTGCTTTTGAATGCAAATGCACAATCGATTAGGATCATGGGTTACTCTTCCATGTCACATACATCTAGGTGGAGCACTCAAAATGATAGAATGTACATAACATGCACTCATCACCAAGAAAAGATGTGAATGATCATAGTTGAGAGATAGAATTTCATCATTCAAACACAAACATTGAAGTATGATATGATCAAGCACATGATCCTATAAGTATCTCTCACACACACAAATAGAGGTATTAACCGAACAAGCAAGCAAATAAAGTAGCAAGAGAGGCAAAAGAATAAAAACACACACACTCACTCTCTCTCTCTTGAAGCCTATGCTCTTTACACTTTCTCCCCCTTTGGCAACAAGTTACCAAAAAGCTCAAAAATTCATAGTGCTATATGGCACTCTAAGCAAGATCTCCGGGAGCTCCGGAGTGCTGAGATGGCATGGAGAGAACAACATCTACAAGGACTTCGGCTGGCATCTGAGGAGCTAGAGGGGTTTCCATTAGATGGGCAACTGAAGCTGTGGTTGCAGGAGCTGAAGTTGTGGCCCTAGAGTCAATCAGTGGCACTACTGCAAACCTCTATCTTATAGGCACCCTCTGATAGGCATCTGTGGTAGTCCTGTCACTCCTATCCTCAAGATCTTCTTGTATCTTCTCCACTGAAGTCTGAATCTCAGTGACTTTGACATCCAAGTCATGAAGCTTTGTCTCAAAGATCCTATCAAGGCTCTCTTGATTTCAAGTCTCGTTAGCTAGTCCTTTCTCTATTCTCACAGTGGCCTCAAGCAGATAGCTGAGTTGGTCCTGTTTGGTCTTGAGATTGACTATAGAAGGATCCGGAATCTTTGAAGCTTTTTCAGCCTGTGCCTTCTCTCTCTTCTCTTGAGCCTCAACAGAAGTTAGATGTGAAGCATCCATCACAACAGTGTTATCCTCAAAATCAGGCCTCAAGGGAAGGTGCTCTCTGTCCAACAAATATGTGGATGTGCCCATCATGGAATTTATGAGCATCTGAATGTGTAGAGCATAGCCACAAGATCTCTTCTGGTCAGCTGCTCTCCTCTTAATGGTCTCAACAATCGAACTCATCACTTTGAATTCTCTAGCACATCAAACATGTGTAGCAAGTTGATGAAGTGCCCTCTGATCATCCTGCAATCTCCAAACTTGGGCAACAAAGTGTGCCTGAGGATGGTGTTGATTTTTGGCAGTCCTGACAGAAGGTAATACACTGAGCCAAACTTATGTGTTTACAAGGCATTATCTAGAATTTCCTTCTACATGTGTGCCATGGAGTTGTGATCTTTTTTGGGCTTGGCATGCACAGCAGTATCATCGACTGCTTCTGCTGGAGCATTTAACAGTTTTGCCCACTCAGCATTGGAAGATTGATATCTTGTTCCCTCGGTCATCCAGACTATCTTCCCATCTGGGTAAAAGTGAGCCGTGGAGTAAAACTGCATGATCAGCTGATCATTCCATTTGGTAAATTTCTGACCCACAAAAGCATCAACTCCATTCATCCTGAAGCTCTCATGCACTCTAGGGAAATGATCTTCATTGTTGTCAATGTACTTCCTATCTACCCATTTCATGTCACAAATGATGGGCTTCTTGTCTAGGAGGACAGACTCATAGAAATCTTGATGTTCCTTAGTATGAAACATGTAGTCTACAATGGTCCTTCTTCTGGTGGCATATGGGTCTGTCTGCCTCCATAGCCTGAGACCTGCATCCTTCCTTATCTTCATGTTCTCAACAACTGGATGTGTATCATCATGGTCAGGAATCTTGGGCTTGAGTTTTCTAAGCACTTGGGCTTCTTCTTATTGTCCCACTTCAGGCACTGGGACCTTGTTCTTCTTAGCAACACGGATGTTCCTAGTTGATCTCTTGGGTTCTACAAGCTTAGAAGTTTGAGCAGTAGCCTTGGGGTAGTCTTGGGCTTTGATGGAGCAGCCCCTAACTTGATAGCATCCCCCATCAACTTCTGAGTTTTGGGTGCTGGTGCAGCATCTTCTTCATCATTATCCTCTTCCTCATCAGATTAGACCATGATAGTTGGCTTTCCTATTACCTTAACCATGGTGTTCTTGACCCTTTCCTTCCTATTTTTTCCCCCAGAAGCCTCTTCTTCCGGTGACCTGGAGATTTGAAGAGTAGAGGCTCTGGCTTTAGACATAGGCACTCTCTAGGCAGGAGTTTTCTTGTGCAACCGAGGCTTGGTTGAAGCTGTTGTGCCAAACACTTTCTTGACAACCTTTTTTGTTGAAGAGACCGCTTCATGAACAACAAAATCTTCATCCTCTTATTCTGAGTTTCCCTTCCTCCTTGTCCTGGTTACAGCTCTTGGCAAGTTGCTTGGGGTGCTTCTGCTACCCTCATCATAGCTAATTGAGGGACTAGTGCCCTCACTTATGTGAACCTATTGCTCAGACCTGTTTTGGCTGTCACTGTTGTCTGACATGGCTAAAAGCTAAAAGCTAACCCTGTGAATAGATATAGTTGAGACAGAGTGGATGAGCATCACAAAGTGCAGAGATTTTGCAAAATAAAGAGTCATTTTGGAGCTACCGATTTGCTAAATTCAGTGACACCGAAGCAATAGAGTCTAAACTAGTGAAACCGGTCAGACTGAGACACAGTTCGTGACTCCGAGATTGCTAGGGTTTCATTGAGAATCGAACTTGGTCATACCATTTGTAAGTTTCGGTCACACGGAAAATCACAAGTGCAATGGCCTAGGCCAAATCAGTGAGACTGATTTCTACAACTCGGTCGGTCCGAGATGAATTCGGCGGAAACCTAACCCTAAGTTTTCGAATCAAAACTAATCTAAAGGAGTTTTTATTGGATATAAGTATCTCAAACATGGTAGGATTGATGGCATTGATCTTTGTGCTAAGAATCAGATTGAGGAATGCACAAAGGGGTCGAGTTCATACCGTAACTCGGTGGTGAACTCGCTACAGCGACAACGGCGGCGAAGGTTCCGTTGACGGCGGTGGAGACCAGTGGCAGGAAGTCGCTGGCGGCGGAGGAGACAATCCGAAGACATCGAGTCGGCAGAGCTAGGTGCGGGCGAAGGGTTTCGGAGAAATTTCCAAAATTCAACCCATGGGTATATATATCCACACCCTGTCGGTGTGACCGAGCGAAACGACTTGGTGGCACCGAAATGTAGAATCGCAAGCGGTTACTGAGTGGGATCGAACTGTTCAAATCCGTTCCATCGAGATTGAAACCTCAATCAACTCAATGAACTCGGTATGACCGAAAGGAATGAATTGATCAGACCGAAATACACTAACAGGTTTTGGAAGTCTAAGTCTATGAAGAATCGGTGGCTCCGAGTGCTCCTCACACAAAGGGTTCGAATCTGACTTTATCAAACTTTGTGATGTAGCATGAATAGAGTTTGAGACGAGAAAAGCATAGATAGCTAGAGGGAGTACTTAGGCATTCTTATCCATCCATTTGACAAAAGAAAAGACCAAACAATCAAAGCAACAAATGGATGTCCTCGAATGAGAAAATATGCAATCAACATGCTCACACAATAAGATGGCAAATGAAATATGTGGCAAAGCATGCACAAACACTCTAGCATCTATCAAGCAATTGGAGATGACTAGGTCATCTATATACACTGGTACATCGACATGCTATACAAATGGTTTTTAACCCCTTCCTGCGACGCCATTTGGAACTGTCGCCAAGTGAGTATGGGCGATAGGGGGGTTCTTCCCACACGACCCAGAAACCGTCGGGGTTAGGCCCTCCTAGGACACCAAATGAGCTCGTGTGTGATTGATCGAGGCATCAAAACCCAATCATTTCCATAGGTATGTACATCCCACATGGTGAATCCTAGAAAAACATTTCTGTAGGTATGTACATCCCACACGGTGAATCCTAGAAAAACATTTCCGTAGGTATGTATATCACACACAGTTCTTTGTGCGAAAACGTTTGTGCAAGGTGGCCAAACACAAAAAGTTCACTGACGGAAGCCGTGTGTGATTGTTAGTTGATCAAACACGCCTACTTTCTAGAAACCGTGCGGGTTGTTTGAGTCCATCGCACATCATGTTGCTTGAGTAATCGTCAGCAATAGAAAACCCCAATAAGCAGGATAACTAGCCTATTATTGATAATCCATGTACTAATAAAATTGATATTTCTTATAAAACACACGAGATATTTCATATCTATATAACAACAACCAGGATTTCATAATCGAATTACATCAGATAGCTTCGGCAATCAGTTATGCCATTACACGACAGCACCAAGTTTCACATGCAGCATCAAAAACCTTTGGAAAGTAGCATCATACACAGTAAATAGACAGATGAATCTCATCTAGGAAAGTATAGAAGCGGAAGGCAAACATTGAGCCTTCAGTGATGTTCAATGCCCTTGCAACTTTAGGCCAGTGGCCATGGATAATTGCCCTGCCATCCTTCGTACTCTTCACCAAGACATCAATATTGTACCGTGGGTGTTGAATGAATACCTTCCTTGCCTCTTAACCATGCAGGTGGTTTGAGAGGCAATCATCGATGAATTGCTTTGAGAAGTACTGAACACAAAGATATGCATAAATTGCTGTTATAAAATTTGAAATGGCGCAAGGGGTAAAACAAGGTAAAAGAGTTAGTACCATCCTATAGTTGATAGATGTCTTCTTCATTGTGCAAACAAAGATCTTGCTGAGTTTCGTGACTTGATTGATATTCATGGACATCTCATTTCCCCATATGCAAAATGGGTCGAACAGTGGGTCTAAGCCTCTGACAGCAGGACCTACATGTGCAAGACCAAATTGTAAGAAACCTAAATATTAGAATGATTCTTGCAACTGCACAATAATGTGCTATTAGCCAAAGGACCCTACTTGAACAAACCTCGATGGTAAAGCACAGTGTCTCCCATTATTTCCCTGCAACACACATAAGGAAGATCTTGATCAGGTTAACTGAGAGTTGCGATACTATCACTAGAATATGTATTGAGTACAACCAAATTCGATTGGTGTGACATGCATAAGAATACAAAATTGTACCCACGACAAGTGAAAATCAAATTGCAGAACTGAACAAAACAATTAAATGGACAGCAGACCAAATGAACCAAAATAGTTAACTGAGCACGACATTGCATAATAGAAACATGTACTAGAAGATAAGACAGTTAACAAAAGAAAGAATGCTTGAGAATAGTAATATGAAATGTAACAATTGTTGGATCAAAGTGTTAACCGAGCATTACATTTCAGAGGAGCAAACTGTTAACTGAACATCAGATTGCATATTAACATTACAGAGGACAAATCACTAAAATGCATTGGTGGTGGCCTCGAGAAAGCAACACAAACAGTATTTTAAAGTAGACAACCGTGTGGCGGTGTCGACGGTGGCCTCAAATACGAGGTGCTCTTCCATGATCTGACGGTCAACATGCGTGTGCGGCTGCATACTACTACTGTCCATGTTATACTATGTGCAAAGTGGCTATGGGCGGTGCTTAACTGGAGGAGGGGGGCAATGATTTCGGTGGAAGGTGTCGCGCCGTCGGTCGGGCCATGTGGGACGGGAAAGGAGGAGGATGGTGTGGGTGGGGTGTGGATTACCTGACTATATCGACGAGGCCGCGCAGTAAGAAGAAGGGTCGGTGGCGAGGAGGCCGCACAACAAGAAGAAGGGTCGCTGGCGAGGAGGCGGCACTGCTAGAAGAAGGGTCGTCGACGAGGAGGTGGCACTACAAGAAGAAGAGTAGTCGGCGAAGAGGCGGCCCTGCAAGAAGAAGGGTCGCGGGCGAGGAGGCTGATCTGCCAGTAAGAAGTAGTGAAGGTTTAAACTTGGAAAGCAAAGAGGAACAGTGGAAATGTGGCTTTTGGTGGGAGGGAGGGGCGGGGAGATAGATATTTCCGCGGTGGCAATTTTTTTTGCTCAGTGCCACGAGAAACTGGCGTGCAAGTGTGGTTCAAGCGGGGGCGGTGGACTGTAGACGATGAAGCTTCCTATGTAAGCGAGACAAGACAGTACACCAAGAATTTTTATATCGCATCCCACACGATTCTTACTAGTAAACTATTTGTGGTATACCTAATTTTTTTCATTATGTTTTGAAAGACAAAATGGTGTTATGGAGGGAAAGGATGGTGTTTGAATTGCTAGAGCATTTACGTACAGTGAACATGCAACTAGTACATGAGTGTTGTGTTTAAATTATTCCCGGTTCGTTTGGCATTTTTATGCATTAATTGAATTCCTGGGCATTTAATGTTCACAATTCAAATTTAACTACAAGCACATGCTCCAATGGACCAAAGTTTGTTGAAAAATCACATGTGTGTCTTTGGGTGAATTTATAGGTCCCATGCAAGAAATGGGAATGAAATTCAAACATGTGGGCATCATGGCTTGGCCGGAAAGATTGAGAAACTTGGTTTTTTAATTCCTGTAAATCCAAAGCACGCCTGAAAATCATGAAACTTGGCATGGTGTCATGACATGGCACCAACATGCTGCGGTAATTTTTTTGGCCGAATTGGGACAAGCTTTGGTGTAAGCTTCTTGCAAACCGGAGCTTCCCTCAAGAAGGCTCGTGGTTCCGAGATGGAAAGTATCACCTCCGTGTGCGAACCGACATACGTACACTACCTTCTCCCGCCTTAAATTTTTTACACCAGCATATTAGACCAAATAGAAGTATCGTGCTAAATTTTGGCATTATTTTAGGTTCGTTTGGCCTTTTTTATACATTAATGGAGTTTATGTGCATTTAATGTGAGTAATTCAAATTGGAACTACAAGCACATGCTCCAGTGCACCAAAGTTCGTTCAAAAATCACATGTGAGTCCTTGGGTGAATTTCTAGGTCCCATGCAAGAAATGGGAATGAAATTCAAACATCTTGGCATTGTGGCTCGGCCGGAAAGATTGAGAAACTTGGTTTTTTAATTCCTGTAAATCCAAAACATGCCTGAATATCATGAAACACGCCTAAAGAGCATAAATAAGGGACTAGCCCCCTGCCAATCTTTTTCATCAAAGGCCACTACGACCATCCTGACCAAAGCAGTGCTTGAGTCAAAGGATGGGAGCACCAAAGTTTCAAAAAGCGATGAGGTTTTCTTAGGCACAAGTTTTCACTTATAAAACATGTATGGACAAGAGATAGAACTTATCAGTTTGGCTTGCCGGAGATCGTGGTGTTGGTTCATCTTTCTAGCTCCCTTTAGAGGCCAAGTTCTCTGTAGGAACCTACAGATGGAAATGATGCAAGATGCGATCTTATCTACATGCAATGCCTACCAAATGCTTATGCATGCAATGCTCATGAAATGCTTATGCATGCAATGGAACTTGTGGGGGCCCCCAGTGCTTTGTTTATTTCTCTGTTGCTCAGGGTCTGTGCTTGGGTGTGTACAAGGGGTTACATGCAATTGAGGCAAGGCATGTACAAAAGGGTGGCTGCCGGGCATGGCCAGACAGCCGTGCCTTACGGGTAGAACTTGCGGAGATGCTCAATATTCCATGAGTTTTGCAATTGAATTCCATCTCCGGTCTCCATACGGACTGCGCCAGGTCTGGTGACTCATACTACCCAGTAAGGGCCTCCCCACTTCGGCATCAACTTGTTTGCACCCTTGGCAGACTGAACGCGCCTAAGGACAAGGTCACCTTCGTCAAAACACCAGGCATGAACCCTACGGCTGTGATAACGATGCAGGGCTTGCTGGTAGCGTGCAGCACACATAGCAGCCCGGAGACGGTTCTCCTCGAGTAGCACAGCGTCATTACGCTGGTGCTGGTCTTGCGCTACTTTATCGTAGGCAAGCACCCAAGGCAACCCATAAATAAGTTCCATGGGGATAAATGCTTCTCCCCCATAGACTAGGGATAACGGGTAGCTCGATTTGGTGTCATATCAAGGGACCAGAGAACTACCAGCAGCTCATCGATCCACCGCCTGCCGTGCTTCTGTAGGGTATCAGATGTTCTTGTCTTGAGTCCTCGCATCACTTCTACATTCACCCTCTCAGCTTGTCCATTGCTTCTAGATGTGCAATAGAGGCAAATGAGATCTTGCTTCCAAGGGCATGAACATATTGCCTAAAGGTGCGGCTCATGAACTGGGTGTCGTTGTCGGTAATGATCCTTGCAAGGACTCCGAAGCGACACACCAATTCTTTCAAGAACTTGATAGCTGACTGAGCAGTCACCTTTCTCATGGCAGCTACTTCCGACAACTTTGTAAACTTGCCGATAGCAACGAACAAGAATTTAACGTCCCCGGTAGCTCGGGGGAAAGGGCCAAGGATATCGAGCCCCCAAACCAAAAATGGCCATGACATAGGGAAAGTCTGAGAGCTTGTGCAGGCAGGTGGATGTTCTTGGAATGGAACTGGTAGGCTTCACAATTGGTGACTAGCTCGACCGCATTTTGGAGGGCTGTGGGCGAATAGAATCCTTGCCGGAATGCTTACCCAACTAATGCCCTTGATCCAATGTGGGAGCCGCACATGCCTTTGTGCATCTCTGCCAGCGGTTCCTTTCCTTCTTCTTGGTAGATGCACTTCAATTTCACACGGTTGGGCCTCCTTTTGTACAGAGTGTCATTGAAAAACTAATACATACTGGCCCTGCCCAAGTTTGGAGGAAATGGACTATGTGCCTTGCCCAAATTGGAGCCTGGGGCTCGGCAACAAGGACTAGCGGCACCTCCTCATCTGCTGGAGCGCGTTTCTCAACCGCGGGGACCATTGGTCCAACAGGAGGGCGCATCTTGGCAAGCGTTGGGGAGTTGTTTCCGGCAGGATCCCTACCAGGAGCCCCGGGGGCTCTATCGGGATAGTCTTACCAGAGTCCAACTTCCTCCTCTTTCTGGCCATTGTTGCCCGGGATACGGAGGGATGAGTAAGATGGAGAACAAAATTTCCTGGTTCCACAGGAAGTTTTTGTGCAACACACTTCGACAAATGATCAGCTATGCTATTTTGCGCACGGTGTTTGTGCTCTATTTGCAATCCGTCAAAGCGCTCCTCCAATCTCCTCACTTCCTCAATGTGTGCCTCCATAAATGGACTTTGGTAATCCATGTTGAATTTTCTCACCACAAGTTGTGAATGACCTCGAATGATCAGCTTCTTGATTCCCAACTCAGCAGCAATCCTGAACTCGGCAAGGAGCCCTTCATACTCTGTTGTATTGTTTGTCTCCTCCTCCCGGGCAAAGTGCATCTAGACGATGTACTTCAAGTGCTCCCCAGTCGGAGCAACGAGAAGCACGCTAGCTCCTACACCTTGTAGGGAGAGAGAACCATCGAAATACATAATCCCTTCTTGGGGTGCTTCCTTGCCAGGGGTAACCGTTTCCAGCACTTGTTCATCAGGGGTTGGTCTCCATTCTGCAATAAACTCTGCCAATGCCCTGCTCTGAATTGTCGATGTGCTCTCAAACTTCAAACCAAAGCTGGACAACTCCAAATCCCACTCCACTAGTCTACCAGTAGCCTCAGGGTTTCGGAGTATCCTTTGCAACGGCAAGCGAGTGACAACCATGATCTCATGGGCTTGGAAGTAGTGGTGCAGTTTCCTTCAGGCCATGATGAGGAAAAAATCAACTTTTGCACACCAGAGTACCTCGACCTAGCCCCCTGTAATAGGGAACTAACAAAATACACTGGGCGCTACACCACTTTCTTCCTTGTCGTGTTCTTGGGGATGCCCCTGCTATCGTGCTCTTCATTGCCTTGATCCTCATCCATTCATGTTGGGCTTTGCTCACTCTTTATTTCTTCTACTTCCCGTTGTGCCACCAAGGCTGCACTAACCACTTGATTAGTCGCCGCTAAGTACAGCAGCAACGACTCTTGCGGTCTGGGGGCAACCAAAGCAGGTACAAAGGACAAGTAGGACTTCTAATCTTATAAAGTTGCGTCTGCTTCCGGGGTCCACTTCATGGGTCCTCCCTTCCTCAACCTTTTGAAGAATGGCAAGGCGTGCTCGACATACTTAGAGATGAATATGCGGAGCGTGGCAACGCATCCTGTCAGGCACCTCACATCTTTGATTGTTTTGGGTGCTTGGTTTTGGTAGATAGCCTTGATCTTGTCAGGGTTGGCTTCAATCCCATGGTGGGACATGAAGAATCCAAGCAGCTTGTCAGAGGGAACGCCAAACACACACTTCTCCAGATTCAGCCTCAAGTTGATCTTACACAGATTAGCAAATTTCTCCTCCAAATCCGGGGTGAGGGTTGCTTTGTCCTTGGTTTCGACCACAATATCATCCATATAAGCCTCAATGTTTCTGTCCAGTTGCGGCTCAAAAACAATCTAGATTGCTCTTGCAAAAGTGGATCCGACACTCTTTAATCTAAAAGGTATGCAGACAAAGCAGTACACACCACATGGGGTGATGGACGCGGTCTTCTCTTCATCTTCCTTAGACATGAAGATCTGATCATATCTAGAATATGCATCCAGAAAGGAGAGCAAATCACAACCAAAAGTGTAGTCCACAATCTGGTCGATGCGCAGCAAGGGAAATGGGTCCTTCGGGCAAGGTTTGTTGAGATATGTGAAATCTATGCAAAGCCTCCATTTCCCTTTAGCCTTGCGTACGACTATCGGGTTTTCTAACCATGTTGGACGAATTACTCCTCTAATCAGACCAGCTGCCTAAAGCTTCTTCATCTCTTCTGCAATGAACTGCTACCTCTCCAAGGCTTGCTTTTGAACCTTCTGCTTGACGGGTCAGGCATGTGCGCAGACAGCAAGGTGATGCTCGATTACATCCCAGGGAACACCGGGGATATTGGATGGTTGCCAGGAAAACACATCAATATTGTCATTAAGGGTGGCGCTGATAGTGAAGGTACCATCAACGCTAGCCAGCCCTGCCAGGACCTTCTTCACCTGTGGTGCAGCAACCTTGGAACTCTTGCTGTTGGAACTCTCCGACAAGTCATCGACAGGCGCAGCACACTCCAGAGAGTTACACTTCACGGATTCCTTGAGGGTCTCCATACTATCCTTTTTATTTCCTTTGATTTCCTTGGCGGGAAGTGCCGCTCCCGCGGCCTCTGCCACGATTGCGTCCTGATACATCCTGTCCAAGGAAATGATTGTGTCTTTCTCATCTGATGGAACAGCAAGAACTCCCACTAGCCCTGGCATCTTCAAGATGTTGTAGGTGCATAGTGAGATGTCGCCATGAATTTTGCCAAGTCTAGGCGTCCAAGGATCCCATTGTATGGCAGGGGGAGGTCAACCACATGAAACACAACTTTCTCAGTACAGTTTTTTAATTCTCCCTCAAATGTCACTGGCAACATGATCTTTCCCTTAGGACGGCTCTTGTCGGGTTTAATTCCTTGAAACATGCGCGTGACCTTTAGTTCCTCCTCTACTATCTGAAGCTTGCTTATCGCCTTTGGGGAAATCAAATTCAACTCGGCCCCGCTATTGACCAACATCATTGTGACCTTGAGGTTGCGAGTTGTTGGATAGACCAACAATGGTAGACACCCTACCGTAGTGGTGCGGTCAGGATGGTCCTCTTCATCGAAGATGATGGGCGTGCATGACCATTTGAGTGGCTTTAGAGACTCTGCCGCTGGCTCTACGACATTAACCTCACACGCCCATTGTTTGAGTTGATGGTGATAGGAGTGCAAAAAGATGCACCCCTGTCAATGCACAGGGCATCAGTGGCCTTCTGGAATTCCTGTTCACTGGTTTCCTCTTCATCCCCTCCATCACTCTCATCATTGCAAACTTCCTTCTCACGGTCCCTGGCAGGTTTTCCTTTGTTCCAGAAGGCCTTGCTAGGGCAATTTGCTTCACAGCCTCGGCCCTTCCCGCCAGCGACATTTTGACATTTTTCCTTGTCATGCTTCTCATACTCAGCCCTCTGCTTCTGGACGAGCTCCTCTACCTGATGACACTCTTGGAGATCATGGCCCTTGGTCCGATGAATCTTACAATACAACACATCACCTTTCCTAGCCTTCTCGGCAGCCGCAGTCTCCCGGCAGTCAGCGCACGTGGCAATTTCCTCACTGGGGACTTTGGCCTTTGCCTTCTTGCTGGGACTAGGCTTGCCCGATCCTTCAACAGCCATCACAGCCTTATCCTTGTGCCTCTTGTTGCGCTTATTTTTCTTCTTCTTCTGACTGGTTGATTCATCGTCATCCTCTGAGTCACTATTGATGCAATCCTCCTCTCTAGTAAGTTTCCTACCTTCCTCCACCCGAGCACACTTGTCCACCAAGGTGTATAGCTCCTTCACAATCTTGGGCAACCGTACATTCATCTTGGAATGTATCCTACGGTGGGGCACATTGGACTGGAAGGCTCCTATCATAGCTGTCGGGTGGATATCTAGGATATTTCTGTGGACTCCACCGAATCTCTGCAAATACTTCCGTGGAGTCTCTCCTTCTTCCAGCTGGAGAAGCTGCAAGTCACTGGGCCGTCCCGGTTCTTGATGGCCGCCCATGAAGGCGCCAATGAAGTCACGGCACAGGTCAGCCCACGATGAAATGTAGTTCTCTGGCAAGTGCATTAGCCAAGACCTCACATTGATCTTGAGCTCCAAGGGGAACTAGTTGGAGAACACCTTCTCGTCTCTTTCCCCGGCAGCTTGAACAACAATGGTGTAGATGCTCAAGAATTCTTCCAGGTTCAGCCTCCCGTCGTACTTCATGGGTATCTCTGGCTTGAACATGCGAGCGGATGGCCAGCGGACTTGCCATAGCTCACGAGTAAAGGCAGGGCACCCAACCTCGAAAGGCAGGCACCCGCCGTCCTCGAGCACAGGTTCGTTGATGCCGGGGCCATCACCCCCATTGGGCCGACGGTCGTCGTGGCACCGCTCAATGACGACACATGTGCCTCCCCTCCGCCGCTCCTTCGGGGCTCGGCATTGGCCCGGAAGTGCTTTAGGGTCGAAAGAGGCCATCGAGACGTCGTCTGTTTCTTGATTCCATGGCTCCCGCATTGGCTGCCATGGTGGGGACTGCAAAGTGGGGGTGCCCCCTTCCGTACAGCTAGCAGCGCGGGCTATCGTCGTCGCTTGGGGAGGTTGTGGCAGACCAGCCCGCTATGAGCCCCCAGCCTCGGCGAACCCAATCGGACTTTGGATGGTGGCACTCCGCTAATCCGTCTGATCGGCCACCGGCGGGAACCTCGATAGCAGCTGGGCCCATGCCATGGCCTCCATAGCGGTGCTTGGCATTCGCAATGACGACGTAGATCGCGCCGTCTCCCGGATTTCGACGGTGCCGGCGGTGGGCACGATGCACCCTCGCTGTTGTGAACTAGCTGGTTGGATGGCATGGTGACATGGTGAAGGTGCTTGAGCGCCAGCGGCCTCATTGGGCACAGTGGTGGGGTCAACTCGCTCTGGGGGTGCGCGCCCTGCGGTCGCGCCTGTGATGGGGCGGCTAGAGGGTGGCGATTCACCTCAGACCGAGCGCCTCCGCTGTGGTTGTGCCCTTCGACGAGGAGAAGAGGTATGGTCGGGATAACCCCTTTGTTCATACCTCACGGATTATGGCTACTGAGATGTTGCTGATGTTGCTCACCTCCGGTGCCTCCTGCTCCTGCTCCAGCCGCAGGGGATGTGGTTACAATGCCGGCTGCGCTGATCACATCCCCCGCAGCGTTCGCATCTTCCTGTGCCCCCGCGCCCTCCACGGCGTCGGCGGCCGCGGGCGGCGGAGCCTTGAAGGTGGACAGGTGAGCTGCGGCACCGGGCTTCTTCTTGGGCGCCATAGTCGATGGAGCTGTTGACGATGAAAATGGCGATGAAGATGACGCGCTGCTCACGCCTTCGGGTTTGCACAAGTGATCCCCCTACCTGGCATGCCAAAGATGTCATGGGAAGCCACGGCCACCTATCGGACCAAGAGCCCCTTTCTGGTTCGACGAGGGATGGCACATTGCACGGGAAAGCATGGAACAACATGACAAAGATCACACAGGCCGCCGTGAGGCGTAAAACCCTACTCTTGCTTTGGTGGATTGATGGTGGAATTGGTGGTGAGCGCAACTCGCTTGGCCGGTAGGGTTGCCTCGAGGTCTCAATACTCCAAACTCCTTCTATGGTCGCCTTGGGCTTCCTTCTATAGATAGAAGGGGTCACCACAGTGGCAAATCAGTCATTATGCACTGATTAGATAGCAAACAGTGCTATCATACCTAAGTTTGCAGGCTGACAGAGCACATTAAATGCGCCACTCAATGTCACATCATAATTTCCCCGGCAAGGTCTGCCGGGCTGTTTTGCCAGCTTTGCACCTGCTTGCTCGACATGTCGTAGGATGGGTGTCACTTAAAGGCATATTTTGTAGGAAGTGGCTGCCAAGTGGTGGATAGCAGCCACTTAGTCACCTTGGAGCTCGATACCGCACTGATCGATGACTTGGGTCATGATGAGGTGGGGCGATGGGGTAGTTCTTCCTCCGTAAGTCGCGACAGGCCTACCGTGATGCCTCGAAGGCTTGCTTATGAGGGAAACCCCTTGCTCGCCAAGCTCGCCAGCCCGACAAGGGAGGCTCAATGTCTTGCCTCTTTGGCTCCTCTTGCTCATCTTGATTCGCATGTTGGATTCTTCAAAGGGCTGGTCCCTTGTGTTGTGGTATTGTTCTCGTGCATGTGCACTGTCTGGGCAATAGACCCAGAATTTGTTGTACCAACAAGTGGCGTGCTTACGGGGGCGTCCACGGCCTATCTTGGGCGGCGGCGAGTCTGGCCCCTCCTTGGGAGCCTTCCCATTCTCCGCTGCCGAAAACCTCCTCACTGGCGCCATGGACTTGTTGTCAAGAAGGTGGGACGGAAAGGAAGAAGGAGGAGCAAGCAGCGAGAAGATGGAGATGAGCAGGGGGCTCCGCCCCCTCTCCCATTTATAGCTGGAGGGAGACCAACCACCGACCTCCCACGATCTTGAGTAATGATGATTTTTCTGCATGCAATAGGCAGTTATCTAATCGGACGGTTGACGAGGTAGCATGGGGAAGTGAAGACACCCATGTCCCTTCAAGCACCACATGTCGACTTGCCCCACAGGCGATTGGGTCTGGCGGTGCTTTGCCTTGCCCTTTGGCTTCGCCTCGATGCCAAGTCCGAGCATGCCTTGGGCCCAGGGGCTACTATCGCCGTTCTGTGAACCAGTGTACCCGGACTTGCCTGCCTGCGGCCCAGAACTTGGCTCTATTGACAGCCTGGTGCGGCCCATCTTCAGCATTGGCAAGACAAGATCCTTGCGAGGAGCCAAGCCTTGCGAGGCAAATGACACCAAGACCCCCGGAGGGAGCAGCCTCCCTAGGCCAGCTCCTAAGGACCGGAGATTCCTATGCACGTACCCATCTCATGAGGTCTGGGTGACGCAAGCCATGATGACCAAGGCCAGGCAGGGGCCAGCCAGCGCAGAGCAGCAGGTTTCCTCCTTGGTGCTAGGGAGGCAAGAGCGGGCGCGGGGTATCGAGGAATCAGCCAAAGGTTTCCAGTCCCGTGCAAGAAGACCAAGACCGCCAGACGGCAGGACGGATGTCATAACCGAGCCCACTGAGGCGTCACAACCAGAAGCTTTGCAGGCGAAGACTACCTTTTGTCATCATAAGATGTACTACTTGTCCCCCTTCAAATTGGCCATTGTGGGATCCCTTCTCATCTTCGTTCGGAGGAAGAGGACCAAGGCCACTATAAATGTAGCTTAGCCACCACCATAGAAGGGGGTCCGGGATCCAAAATTTGAACCCTCACTAGCTCACACCCACAGAAGAACAGACCTCCTGAGGTCATTCTTCCGCTTTACTGGATCATGCTCGGCCCCTCGCGAAGCTAATCCACCCCAAAAGAAGGAGTAGGGTCTTACACCGCAAGGTGGCCTGAACCTGGGTAAACTATCATGTCCCTTTTCTTTCCCGTTCATCGAGCTAGGGGTGGGTGCAACGAATTGGTTGGCTGGAGAGGTTGAGTTCTTGGCACACGCCCTAGAGTTCGAACCTTTCTTGGTTCTGCGCAGTCCTAAATCCGACAACTGAGAAGACGCGCCAGCTTGTCGAAGAGAAGAGTCGCAACTTTCTTGCGTGTATGTCCTCACCCATCTTCAGCCAGCTTCTTCGCTTCGATCCTGACTTCAACTTCGAGGCCATGACAGCCCCCGTGCCCGAGGTGATTTAGGGCCCCCTGGCAAACTAGGTAGAGGATCACGTGGACGATCTGATCGTGGAGTTTACCCCCGCCGGAGGCGAGGGCCAACCTATGATCAAGGGGCATGGGCCTGATGATGATGACAGCGGCAGCAACGATGGCTACAACACATCTCCCTAGGTTGTCTTTTCCTTGTTTTCCTACAAAGACTTTGAATGTGACCCCACGGGGACGTAAAAGCACTTTGGGAGAAACTCCATTATGATGTATCAAGTAACGTTAACTCCCTTGTGCCGCCTTCCCTTTGCTTATTGGGTGCCCACAGCCCCCTGAGTAAGGGCGGATTTTTACCACTACACCGGGTCGTGGTGCCTGACCAAGGTGAGGAGGCAGACGCTCGCTGGGGAGCTCGGGCCAAGCGCACCTGCAGGCTCGCTTGAGAGTGTCACGCGAGGACTCCGATGCCAAGGTATTTCCGAGGTGTGCGAGTGGGCGGACCCTTGGCTGTCATGGCCTGGGTTCTCAGGGCGTCTGCGGCGTCGCTGAACTGGCCCAAGCATGCACACTATGCCAAGCCCCTGCTCGCGGGGAGAGAGAGAGAGAGAAGTTGGCAGCCGCCATACCTCTTAAAAACAAGACTCAAAATGGGAATGCTACGAGGAGAAAAATCCCCATCCCCTTTTCTAGAACAAAGACGCGAGAGCTCCAAATTTCGATCCAAGACACCACAAACCTAGTTAAAAAGAAGGTGAAAAACAGCCGTGTCTGATGCCTACACTAGTCTTCCCACCAGCTTGGAGCATGGGGCCTCCACTAGGCGTGGGAATAGTTGCCGTAAGACCGTGTCATCCGCTAGCGCGAAAAATGGGGACTACACTAGGCAGTGGTCATAGTCGCTGTAAGACCATGTCGTCCGCCAGCGCGGAACATGGGGTTTCTACTTGGGCGTGGGTGACAGCCCCACTCATTATTCCATGAGAGTGTCACGGGTAGAGCCTAGGGAGGCGCGCAATGGGGGTGAGGGACCCTGTCCTTCGCTTCCAGGCACGCAATGGGGGCCTAGGGCATGGGCAGCCCTGAACGGGCCCCCAGCATGGGCGGTGTCGGTGTCAAAACCAGCGGATCTCGGGTAGGGGGTCCCGAACTGTGCGTCTAAGGTGGATGGTAACAGGAGGCAGGGGACATAATGTTTTACCCAGGTTTGGGCCCTCTTGATGGAGGTAAAACCCTACGTCTTGCTTGATGAATATTGATGATATGGGTAGTACAAGAGTAGATCTACCACGAGATCGGAGAGGCTAAACCCTAGAAGCTAGCCTATGGTATGATTGTATCTTGTCCTACGGACTAAAACCCTCCGGTTTATATAGACACCGGAGAGGTTAGGGTTACGCAAGGTCGGTTACAAAGGAGGAGATACACATATCCGTATCGCCTAGCTTGCCTTCCACGCCAAGTAGAGTCCCATCCGGACATGAGACGAAGTCTTTAATCTTGTATCTTCATAGTCCAATAGTCCGGCCAAAGGATATAGTCCGGCTGTCCGGAGACCCCCTAATCCAGGACTCCCACAGTAGCCCCTGAACCAGGCTTTCAATGATGATGAGTCCGGTGCGCAGTATTGTCTTCGGCATTGCAAGGCGGGTTCCTCCTCCGAATATACCACGGAAAAATTTGAATATAAGGATAGTGTCCGACCCTGCAAAATAAGTTTCCACATACCACCATAGAGAGAATAATATTTCCACAAATCCAATTTGCTGACTTATTTTGGCAACACGACATTATGTCACGGCCCGGTGATTATTCGAACCGTTTCCTTTAACTAGCCCTGCACATAACGCGAGACAGTTTTTTGACACGTCCTGTCAAAGCAGAGATCGTGTCTCCTTATCACAGGATTCTCATCAATATGGGTGTGGGTAACCCAACCGCGCCATCGATTATGGTGCTTGGGGGACAAGCGAGTTTTACCAGGCTAGTGGGGACGCATAGTTTCGTCCGCCCATATAAAGGGATAAGGATTTACCTTTTCATCCACGCCTTCTTCCTCCTTTTCTCATCCACCTTCGCACACTCGAGCTCCAGCGCCCAAGTTCGCATTTCCCACCTCGACCTTCTCCAACCATGTCCGGAGCGGGAGGTAGGTGGATGGTCTCCTCCGTCACGGAGGGACACGTCAAGAAGCTGAGTAGAGCCGGATACTTGCCCGACGGCATCGCGCACCAGCTCCCAGAGGAGGGGCAGCTCATCCCCACCCCCAGGCCCCATGAGGGGGTAGTGTTCCTCACCCATTTCCTCCGCGGACTGGGATTTCCTCTCCACCCATTTTTCTGGGAGCTCATGTTCTACTATGGCCTGGATTTCCACGATCTGGCACCAAACATTATCCTCAATATCTCGGCGTTTATCATCGTGTGCAAGGCTTTCCTCCGCATCAAGCCCCACTTCAGTTTATGGCTGAAGACTTTCAATGTCAATCCAAAGGTAGTGAGCGGCCGCCAGGCAGAGTGCGGAGGTGCCATGGTGGGCAAGATGCCCAACGTCACATGGCTCGATGGCTCCTTCGTGGAGACCATAAAGGGGTGGCAATCGGGGTGGTTCTACATCACCGAGCTGCGTGACCCTACATGGGTAGCAGCCCCCGAGTTCCGATATGGCTTCCCCACACGGCTCACCTCCTGGCAAGAGAAGGGCCTGTCCTGGGGTAGTCCGGGAGAGCTGACCGGACTCCAAACATGTATTCAAAACATGGTGAACAAGAAGCTCAAACTCGTCAACGTAGTCCAGGTCATGCTCCACCGTCGGATCCTCCCGTGCCAACAACGGGACTTCAACTTGTGGGAGTTCGACCCGGCGCAGCACCGAACTCTGAACAGGCTCTTCGACACAACTCACGAAGATGCCTAGAGGGTGCTGTTCAAGAGCGCCGAGGTCCCCCCTCCCATTACTAAGGATCACGGATTTAGCGCGAAGCGCCAAGCCAGTGTGGTAAGTTGCTTTACCTCTCACATGATACTTATTTTTTTATAGATTGACTCCATGCGGGATCTAAACTCCCATACCTTTGATAGGACTGGCAGGAGACGGCCGACAGATCGATTGTCCGGCTCCTTTGCCCGAAGGCCTAGCAGACGCTCTTCTGGCGAAAATGCTGACTCCAGCCCATTATACGGTGCCGGAGAAGACCAAGAAGGCCAAGGCAAACCGAAAGAGTTCCCGACGCCAGGCGTCGTCGGACTCATCGTCCGAGGTCTCTACGGTGCAATCCTCCCCCGAGGACGAGGAGGCAGAAGAAGATGCTCCCCCTCCAGACGGGGGAGACAAGAAAAGGAAGGCCGCCCCAATTGGGGAGGCCGAAGGGTCCAAGAAGGGGAGAACTCTCCTTCCTGACTGCTCTACCACCACCGCCGACGGCGAAGACGAGTGGCTGCCCAGGGCCAAACCCCTGGGGAAGTCTTAAGTATTCGGAATCTAGAGTAAGTCATAGTATTCCTTTGTCACACTACTTCACCTAACGCTGAAATATGATTATGCAGGCCGCCCCGAGCCCGTATCGATGTATCATCGGACGACTCCTTGGGTTCGTTGGATATGGATAGCGATCCAGTCCCGACCGCCACCTCCCACCATCCTGCGGATGATGCTGAGGTGCTATCTCATGAGGCACTGGGTCGAGGCGAGACAGTCCCGGAGGCGCCTCAAGGCGACCTCCCGGACTCCGGGAGCCGAGGGGACAAGGCCCCTGAGAGCTCCGAGTTCGGCCCTCAGCCGAACACCGCGCCGGAACCTCCAGTGGTTCCGGACTCGGGCAGGCAGCCTCCTTCTAAGAGGGGCGAGACGCCTGTACCGGTGACCTCTGTCCATCCAGAGGCACCGGACAATCTACTAGAAGCGCTTTGCAGTGCTTCCATCGACGAGGAGCACCGCACTATCATGAGTGCGGTGATCCAGAAAGTTCAGTCCGCCAAGAGCGGATTGACTGAAGCCTGTGCCAGCCTTCTGACAGGCTTTGAGGTAAGTGTTTAAAATATAGGAAAATATTACCGCATAGACAGTAGCCCCTGATGCTCTGTTCGGTGTTCACAAAGAAAAGCCGAACAGAGGATCAAACAATATCGTAGGAGTCTAATATGAGTATGTCAATATGCATATGCAGGCTTCGCTGCTGGCGTCAGCCGCACTGACTGTGGAGGTCGTCGTACTGAAGCAGGACCTTAAAGGGTCGCAGGACGAGCTCGGCCTTGCCAAGAGGCAGCTCGAGGAGAATAAAGGTAAGTAGTTCCTAGTCTGTGATATGTATAAAAAGAGTGCGATTGCAAAATGACAGGATCATCATGAATTTGCCAGGGGTGGCGAAGTGGCGACCCTAAAGCAAGCGTTGTCCGAGGCCGAAGATAAAGCGGCCAAGGAGCGCACCGAGTGAGAAAAGCAAGAGGCTCAGGTGGGCGAGGTGCAGCAAGAGCTCCAGGCTCTCGTGAGAAGCACGAGGCGTTGGAGCTAGACTCGAAGACGCGAGAGTCTGAGCTTGCTGCGGCCCTCGAGAATGCAAAAAGTGCCAAGGCCGAAGCCCAAAAGGCCCTCAAGGAGATCGACGCAATGAAGAAGATAGCGGCGGGTAAGGCATTCTATATGCAGAGCAAGCATGTAAAAGTAAATTACCGATTACTTACCCGAATTCGGAGCTCACCAGGAGCATTCACAGATTTGCCCCGCAGCGTGTCGGATGCCGGGCAGTTTTACCAGGCCGAGGAGGGAAGCTCAACGGAGAAGTTGTTCTGGTCTCAGTATACTGGGACCGAACACCCAATGCCTCTCAGCAACCAGCTAAAGTAGCTTGTCGAGCTGCACAAGGCGGCTGAACAGGCCATGAAGGGCCTTATAGTCCGGCTGTGGCCTGGCGACGCCCTTCCGAACAGCTACTTCAGCCTAGTGAGGCGGCTTGTGGATGCCTGCCCACGGCTGGAGGTCGTCAAGCGGTCCGTCTGCATCGAAGGTGCACGCCGGTCTTTCGCCCATGTGAAGGTGCAGTGGGCCAAGCTAGACGCCGTGAAGCTGATCAAGGAAGGGCCGCCGCAGGGCAAGGAGCATCGCACCCCCGAAATTTATTATTAGGGTGTCCTGAAGGGTGCCCGTCTTGTAGCGGACGAATGTTCAAAGGATGTAATATTTGAGTAAACTTGCTCGTGTGATCCTGTATGATGAAAACTTGTTTCATATGCGCTATGCAACACTTGTGTGAATTTAAAATATTACCTTATGTTTGGCTGTTTATCCAATCTGAGAGATGGCTAGTCCTCGGCTTCTGCCCCCATGCCATGAGTGCTGGGGTGTTCGGGATAAACCTGAGCACTCTTGTTCCCATGTTTGGGTCCTTCGAGGGAGGTGCTCAGCACAACGAACAAGGCAACCGGACTAATAATGCTTTATCACTCTCACTTAGCCATAGAATTCTATAATTTTAAATTTTGGCAAAGCCCCTGGTATTCAGAAGGCCGAATTCGGGGCATGATACATGCCTTTAAGCCGGATAGGGCCGGCCCTTCGCTCTAAGCGGCATAAGTCTTTAGGGACTCGAAAACCTCACCGAACAACGACCAGTCTCTCGCCTTATCATGACAGTCAGTTTTAGCTTTCTCTACTGAGGTGCTTAGCCCAGCAGAACCGGGGCACAATCGCAGTAGTTCTCCTAGCGCTACCTTAGCCGATAGAGCGGAACGTAAGGTACCAAAACATATGAGCCGGGAAACCCAACATTTGACCAAAGACATGATTCAGAGCTGATGCATATAATGCTATAAGTTCTGGGTGCCGCACTTGTGAAAGTGTTCGGACTTTTCACACCATATTGTGGGGTACGTGAGCCCCTGGTGTATTGGTCATACCAAAGTGTACGGTTGTAAGGCGTCATTATTGAACACACACATATATATATAACAAGAACGCAATAATATTCGTAATGTTATGCATTGTTTATTCAAAAAGGTGCTTTAAAGTAGAAAGATACAGATGGTGCAATAAGCAAAGAGTAGGGCTATTTCCCTTCCAATGGCAAGCTGAGGAATAGTATTCAATCAAATATTTCGCTCGTTATTGTAATCCACCTGGGAATGCCGTGGTGTGACGTAGCATTCTGCCTCCTTGGTTGCTGCATCATGTGTTCAGCAATAGTGCTGCCGGACAGGGTTTCCAGAGATTAAGGTCCTGAAAAAGAGAAAAACAACCAAACGGGAAGCCCCTAGTGCGGTTTAAGCCGCGTCTTGGGGCGTGCCGCAGTTGTGCCCCCCTCCCCACCTGTGCCCATGGTATTTTTAATGCATACTTATGTACGCGTGGCATGAGTTTCGCCGTTTGGATGGGACTGGGGTGGGGGCGCATTGCTACGCAAGCTCAGATCGCGCCAGGCGGTCTAGTTGTCGATTGCTCCGAGCGCGCTTGAAGGTGTTCGGGTCTTGAAACGCCGAACCGGTGAATTGCCTTGAGAGGCTGCTTTGCGCTTCTGCTGCGAGGGCCGCGGTGTGCTCCTCCGTTCGGAGAGAGCGCTCTGTGTTTCCATTGACTGTAATAACCCCGTGAGGTCCTGGCAACTTGAGCTTGAGGTCTGCATAATGCGGTACCGCATTGAATCTCGCAAATGCGGTTCGCCCGAGCAGTGCATGATAACCACTGCGGAACGGGACTATATCGAAGATTAACTCTTCACTTCGGAAGTTATCCGGGGATCCGAAGACCACTTCCAGTGTAATTGAGCCCGTGCAATGGACCTCTACACCTGGAATGACGCCTTTAAAGGTTGTTTTTGTGGGTTTGATCCTTGAGGGGTCTATACCCATTTTGTGCACTGTGTCCTGATAAAGCAGATTCAGGCTGCTGCCGCCATCCATAAGGACACGAGTGAGGTGAAATCCGTCAATGATTGGGTCAAGAACCTCTTCTGTCCTCCAGTGTGTGGCTGCCGAGGCTCCTCCTCGTCATCGCTATGTGGCCCCTTGTCCTTGTTTTCGGTGATTAACTTGCCGGCCTGCTTGAGCACCCAACAATCCCTGTTGGTGTGATTGGCTGGCTTGTCTGGGGTGCCGTGTATTTGACACGAGCGATCGAGTATACGGTCCAAGCTGGACAGACCCGGTGTACTTTGTTTGAATGGCTTTTTCCGCTGACCGGGTTTAGAGCCTTTGAATCCGGCATTGACTGCCGTATCCTCGGTATTATCGCTCAGCGCTTATGTTTGTTGCGACGTGACCTGCTATTGCCGTCCTTGGTATCCAAAGTACCATGGTTCTTTGATATGTTATTACTGTGAGCCAGCCACCTGTCTTCTCCCGCACAAAAGCGGGTCATGAGTGTCGTCAGGGCTGCCATAGATTTTAGCTTTTCCTGACCAAGGTGACGGGCTAGCCATTCGTCGCGGATGTTGTGTTTGAAAGTCGGTAGGGACTCTGCATCCAGATAGTCGACGATTTGATTTTTCTTTGTTAGGAACCGAGTCCAGAATTGCCTGGCCGATTCTTCTGGCTGCTGAATTATGTGGCTCAAGTCATCGGCATCTGGTGGCTGCACATAAGTGCCCTGAAAGTTGTCGAGGAATGCGGCTTCCGGGTCTTCCCAACAGCTAATGGACTCTGTTGGCAAGCTGTTAAGACAATGCCGCGTTGGTCCCTTGAGCTTTAGTGGGAGGTATTTGATGGCGTGTACGTCATCACCGCAGGCCATGTGGATGTGGAGGAGGAAATCCTCGATCCATACCGCGGGATCTGTTGTGCCGTCGTATGATTGAATATTTACAGGTTTGAAACCTTCTGGGATTTGATGATCCATTACTTCGTCTGTGAAGCATAAGGGGTGTGTGGCGTGTCTGTATTGGGCTATATCGCGACGCAGCTCGAATGGGTCTTGCCCTCCGTGTTCGGCCCGGCCGGATTTGCTTTTACTGTATCTGGCGTGACGTTTATCGTCTCGCAAAGTGGCATGCCCTCATGATCCGTAGATCGATCTTGCATGCTTTGCTTTGTCCTCCAATATGTCTCGTAGGTTTGGCGTATCTCCCCATGCCTTTTTATTTGAGTGGTGTTGGGGTGCAGGCTGAGTTTTTGGCTGGAATGCTTCTCTATCGCGGCCACGAGGTGGCCGATCAGCCGCGTCATACGCTTCTTCCTCCAATCGGGGTAGCAACCTACTCTTTGGATAACTCTTGGAGGGGCGCTCGAGTTTATATTCCTCGGCCGCGAGGACTTCAGTCCATCTGTCAGCTAGCAGATCATGATCAGCTTGAAGCTACTGCTGCTTTTTCTTAAGGCTATTTGCTGTGGCTATAAGCCGGCGTTTGAAGCGCTCTTGTTCGACGGGATCCTCTGGCACGGCGAATTCGTCGTCGCCGAGCCTTGCCTCATCTTCGGAGGGGGGCATGTAATTATCATCCTCCGCCTCTCCATCTGTCGTTCTCTCAGGAGGGTTGGCTCCTCCATCCCGCTGCTCTAAATCTTGCTGGAGGGGATTGTTGTTTTCTTCGGCACTATCCGGAGTATTATTATCTCCTGTTTTGGTATCACCACTTTTGCTTTGGCGGGACTTAGAGCGGCACCGCTGACGTCGGCGCTTGGGTTGCTTCTTGGAGGGGTCATCCTCCGCTATCTCATCGCCATTGCCTTCTTTGGGTGTATCCACCATGCATATATCGTATGATGAGGTGGCTGTCCAGTGCCCTGTGGGCAGTGCTTCCTCTTCGTCTCCCGCATCGTCGTCCATACCATCGATGTCTTCGGAGTCAAAGTCGGCATGTCGGTTAAGTCATCGACAGTGGCTACTAAGTGGGTGGTGGGTGGGCCGCGAATTTCTTCGTCATCCGCATCCCAGTCCTGCCGGACATAGTTCGGCCAGGATCCTCCTGACAAGGAGAGAGACCTTAATGAGTTCAGTATGTCGCCAAAGGGCGAGTGCTGAAAAATATCCGCGGAGGTAAACTCCATGATCGGCACCCAATCGGATTCGATAGGAACGGGCGCAGGGGGTGCGTAGTCCGTGGCTGGAGAAGGATCTGGCGGTTTAACAACACGGCTCTCGTGCAAGGTAAGGTCGATGTTTGGCTCGATCACCGCTGAGGGAAAGGCCTCCGTGGCGGGGTCCATCCACCCGTCCATGGACGACGCAACTGGCTCCGAATTGAGGGTCGGAGCGGATGCCTGTGCGATCTCCTGGACACTGTCTGATGGTAGAGCTAAATCGTACTCATCGTGACCGCGTGACGCACAAGGCAGAGGCTCGAATCCGTCGAAGATCAAGTCTCCACGGATATCGACCGTGTAGTTTAAGCTTCCAAACCTGACCTGGTGGCCAGGGGCGTAACTTTCAGTCTGCTCCAGATGGCCAAGCGAATTGGCCCGCAGTGCAAAGCAGCCGAACACGAAGATCTGTCCGGGAAGAAAGGTCTCACCCTGGACTGCATCGCTATCGATGATAGTAGGATCCATCAAGCCTAACGGCGACGACACAAAGGAACTCTCAATGAAAGCACCAATGTCGGTGTCAAAACCGGCGGAACTCGGTTAGGGGGTCCCGAACTGTGCGTCTAAGGCGGATGGTAACAGGAGGCAGGGGACACAATGTTTTACCCAAGTTCGGGCCTTCTTGATGGAGGTAAAACCCTGTGTCCTGCTTGATTAATATTGATGATATGGGTAGTACAAGAGTAGATCTACCACAAGATCGGAGAGGCTAAACCCTAGAAGCTAGCCTATGGTATGATTGTATGTTGTCCTACAGACTAAAACCCTCTGGTTTATATAGACACCGGAGAGGTTAGGGTTACACAAGGTCGGTTACAAAGGAGGAGATACACATATCCGTATCGCCTAGCTTGCCTTCCACGCCAAGTAGAGTCCCATCCGGACACGAGACAAAGTCTTCAATCTTGTATCTTCATATTCCAACAGTCCGGCCAAAGGATATAGTCTAGCTGTCTGTAGACCCCCCTAATCTAGGACTCCCACAGGCGGGAGCTCATGGACGCACCTGCGGGGGAGGACCCGCTTCTGGACAGGTTCTAGGCCCTGAGGATCTGGAGGCATATGCCACCGCCGAGGTGACACCGTGACTCCTGATGCCGCCACCGATGCACGGTCGAGCCAGGCGTCATAGACACCATTGGTGGGACAGTGGCACAAAAACTCAGGCGCCACGAGGAGTGCGGCTTGCGCGTTCGTAAACTTACGATGAGTGCGAGATGACGACGTCGCGGCAGGGTTGAAGGCGGGTGCGGCGGTCTGGCTACCGCGCTGCGCGAAAGGCAGTGGCAATGGGTTCTACAATCGATGGATGGCAGCGCCTGCGTGTTGTTAGCCACGAGGCAAACAGGGTGATCAGGAGCACTGTGGCCAAGGGGCATCGCCTGGGCGGCACAAGTGGCCCAATGCTCAGCGCGGGATCGGTGAGCTTTGGCCAAGGGATCGATGGAGCGGAGAAGTGGAAGTGGAAGAAGGACTTCGACATGCTGCCTACCTGTCATGCCAAATGTTGGATTCAGGGCTCCGCAGACCCAAGAAGATTCGAACTATGGGGTGTGTGCAAAGAACTCAACCTCTCAATTCTCAATGTTGCCACCCCACAGCCTAGCCTCATCGAGTTCGTGCGAGTGGGGAAGAAGATGAACAACGCATTTTACCCAGGTTTGGGCCACCTTGCAGTATAAAACCCTACTCCTTCCTTGTGTTCGATTGGCCTCGTGAGGGGGCTGAGGATGAACAAGTATAGTGGATGGCCTCGCGAGGGCTCTAGTGGTCAGGGTGGAATGGACCTGATCCCTTTCTACGGCGGCTAGCCTATATTTATAGTGTCCTTGGTCCTCTTCCCTCAAAACTTAGGCGGGAAGGGATCCCACAAAGGCCAATCTGAAAGAGGACAAGTACTACATCCAATCCGGATGAAATGTGGTCTTCGCCTGCAAAGCTTCTGGTCGTGACGTTGAAGTGGTCTAGGTGATGAAATCCGTCTAGCCGAGCTCGTGGTCTTGGTCTTGTGGCACCGGAATGGAAACCTTTGGGGCCTTCCTCAGGAACATGCGCCGTCCTCGCCCCCTTAACACCGAAAGGGAAACTGTCTCCTCTCCGCCCGCTGGCCCCTGCCTGGCCTTGGTCGTCATGGCTCACATTATCGCAGCCTCGTGAGGCTAGGTACCTGCATAGAAATCTCTGCTCCTTAGAAGGCAACCTGGGAGGCCGCTCCACTTGAGGTCTTGATGTTGTTCTCCTCGCGAGGCTGGGGGACCTTGCGAGGGTCTTGTTTTGGAGGCCTTGCCGCTGGGCCATACCAGGCCGTCGAGGGAGCGACGTCGTGGGCCGCAAGCAGGCAAATCTGGGTACCCCCGATCCCAGAACACCGACAAGGCCGGCCCATATAGGGCCTACTTGTGTCTGGTCCAATTAGTCCCACAGCCCATACGAGATGCAGGTTCCTATATGGCGCATTGGGCGCCCCCGAGCGACCAGGCGTGCACCCCCTGGCGCGCTGAGCGCTCGTATGGGCCGGCCCATATCCCATTTATTTTCCTTTTCATTTTTTCTTTAGCTCTCTTTTTTCCTTTTCTTTTATCATTCCCTTTTTCTCTTTCTTTTTCTTTTTTTCTTTTCTTTCAAAATACGTGAATTTTTTTGTATCAAATTCAACAAATGTTTTGCAATGTGTAAAAATGCTGATTCAAAAAATGTTCATAAAATTCCTTTTTTCATCCGATTGAAAAAATATTCATCAAATTCAAATTTTTCTCATCAAATTAAAAAAATGTTTACCAAATTCAAAAAAAATCATCAATGTCAAAATTTGTTCCCCAAATTTAAAATTTGTTCGTCGATTTCAAATTTTATTCATCAAATTAAAAATTTGTTCATTTTCTTTTTTTCTTTTCTTACAAAATTTGTAAACATTTTTATATCAAATTAAAAAAATTCATCAATATGTAAAAATGTTCATAAAATTCGTTTTTCGTTCATCGGATTGAAAAACTGTTCGTCAAAATTCAAAATCTGTTCATCGAATTCAAAAAATGTTCATCAAATTCGAAATTTTTTCATCGATTTAAAATATTGTTCACCAAATTCAAAATTTGTTCATCGTCGATTTCAAAAATTGTTCACCAAACTCAAAATTTGTTCGTAGATTTCAAAATTTGTTCAATGAATTCAAAAAAATTCATCCACTTTTAAAAAAAATATTCTTAAATACAAATTTTGTTCATCAAGTTTAAAAAATGTTCATTGTATTAAAATTGTGTTCCTTAAATATAAGAAATTTTCATCACTATTAGAAAATGGCCATATAAATTTCTCCTTCAAAATAAGTAAATTTTCATTAAAATTCAAAAAAAGTTCATTATTTTGAAATCATGATTTTTTTCCAAAATTCAGATTTATAAATTACGAATTATTTTGAAGAAAACTGATAAGAGAAAATAGTAAAAAAAACAATTAAAAAAACTGGGGCGTTCGGCCCCTCTCTTGGGTCGGCCCACTAGGGGCGCACGGGAGTGGACGGGTGCGCGTTGGCATGTTCGCCAGCGCGTCATGCACCGTATAGGAGCTCCCCTATGAGATGTACCAATTAGGCTTATTCACAGCCCGTTAACTATTTGACACCATTGCAGCCCATCGTCAGTTCGAGCCCATTTACAACCTGCTATATATTTGGGCTCAATACCGGCCCAACGAAATTTCGGCCTGCTAACAACCCATTCAAGGTATGGGCCAAGGATGTACGTCTTTTGGCCTTTTAGCAACCCATTCAAGTGTTGGGCCAATTTCCAGCCAGGTATGTCTTTCAGCCTGTAATGGCCCATACAGGAGTTAGGCAATTTGTAGCCCGACCTGAGTTTTGGCCTCTTAATGGCCCATGCTGCTCAATGTCCAGTACCATCCTAGTTTCTCTTTCGGCCTACTAAAGGCCCACAACACAGTTGGGCCATATTTAGTCCAACCTGACTTTTGGCCACTTAGCGGCCCATGCTCTTCATGCTCCAATACCAGTCTGTTGTCTCTTTCGGCCTGCTAAAGGCCCACAACACAGTTGGTCCATAAACAACCCGACCTTAGTATCGGCCTGTTGTCGGCCCGTGAAATTGAATGGGCCCACTTATTGCTAGCTTCGATATGTTAACGACTCGACAGGTAACTGGGCCAAGCATTAATGGTTGGCTCGTTTCAATTATACCGGCCCAATAGAGCTTTCGGACTGGTTACCACCCATCAACTTATTGGGCCCGCTGAAGATCGAACATGTGTGTAGGCCCAATTAGACAAAGTCAATTTTGGCACATCATTATTTGAGCCCATTACGATGGCCATTCATGGACAGGACCAAATCCGATCAATCAAAGGCCCAAGACAATTTTGGCCCCTGCGAGCCCATTAGGGGCCTATTAAGGTCAGTGGGATGCTATCCTTGATAAAGGGCCCATGACGCTTTGTGCTAGCTATTAATTTCATTGTTTTTTTGGCTTCCTAGCGACCAGTTAGCTGCAATGCAAGGCGCGATAAGCAAAATGTACGACATACAAGGAAAAATGTAGCAAGTCAAGCATATGTTACAGGAAATTACATCCACTTGGCAATCAAAGATTGATGCCAATGCAAATAAATGAACTGAACTTAACGATCTACAACCTCACAATCTGCAACCTCAGCATGGATGACGCTCATAAGCATGAGAGCAAGTTCTTCCTTCTTTGCTACACTATCTGTGAAACATTGATCAGTTGTTGGTGCGCAAGAATGTGCATATCTGATTCCTCCATGATTTCGATCATTGCTTTAGTCAGTAACTGGTTTGCAAACATGCATTTTTCTGTTGGGTTCAATGTAGAGGAAACTGAACAGATTCATTGATAGTGCAGAGTGTCTCGGCCATTTCATCGTAACATAAATTAGGAGGCGAACCGAATAGATTAATCAAGAGTTATTGCCATATTACCTACCCTAGATTTATTGGAAAGAAGCAATGGGGTTGCCTTGCTATTTTCAGAGTTTGTCTTCTTATCTTCAGCAGCCTGCACCAAACTAACACACTAGCATTGCTATCATTGGCCAGGTCAGGTAATAGGAAAGCAACATTGACACATTGAATGTTTGGGCAACCAGAGGACACCAGCCTACACCAAATTAACACAATATGACACCGCTATCATCAGCCAGGTAAGGTAATAGGAAAGAAACATTGACACAATGAATGATTAGGCAACCGGAGCACAACACTACAATTTAGTAATGTGCAAGATATCAGATCGTACAATCATGTAGCTTAGTATGCAAAACTACCAGGCAGTTTTCCTTACAAAAATCTACATTATCGCCTTTAATTATACATTTTGCTACAAGTAAATTTAGGTCAGATAAAGGATGCATTCACATCTATTAACAAAATACATGCTGATGTAAAAATATAGTGATTTACAACAGGTACTTATGTCAGCATTGGAGCATAGAGAATTCCCGCAATATACTTTCCTCAAACATGATCCCAATTTAGAAAGTATTCTATCCTTTAAGCTTTTTTCTAAAATATAGATGGGTAAGAAACATGTAGAAAATATGATCAGAATTCTATGCAGTTTCATGATGCGAGAATATGTACATGCTTCTTAGGAAGGAGTTGGCATATTTTTGCAGGACTGGAGCGGACTAGTTCTCTAGCCAATGGAATCTGCTTATTGTTAGGAGGAGTTGGGTTCCTCTGTGTTGGAGCAGTATCTAAGAAGACTGGAGTTGGTTTACTATCTCCTAGTGTTTGGATCTTTTGCAAAGACCTTGTTTCTAGTTCTTCAGATTCTTACATAACTGTCTTCCTCTTGCATGCCTTATATAGAATGGTGCTTAAATTATAAAACATGCTACAGCACAGACGTGGAATAAGTAATGAAGAATAGAAAGGCATGACATATTAACATGTATTTCCTCCATCCGAAAATAAATGGATATTTCTAGGCATATTTCAGTTCTAGATACATCCATTTTTATCTATTTCTGCACCATGTAATCCGGATGGAGGGAGTATGATGTAAGAGCTAGAGACACGGCACGACAATAGAGTAAAGAACACTAGTTGAATGTAAAATTTTATGATAGCTAGAATAGGTACAAAAAACCATGAAGACAACACATGCGTGTATGATTGGAAAACTAAGATGGTGTTGCAACAGACTAGTAGAACAACACTTCAATGTAAAAAAACATGGTATGGTAGACGGATGGATTACACACTGATGAATAACAATGCATAAGATATTCAGAAGGATGATGTCCAAACTAAGTCGATGGCATTGCGAAAGAGTAGAATGACAGTACTTGAATTTGAAAACATGTTGTCATGAACGGAATAGGTACTGAAAACAAGAAGGCATGACATATTTACATGTATGATCAGCAGGCTAAGCACATGGCATTGCAACAGAGTCGATGCAGTCCAGGACATTATATATGCATGATGTACCCATATCATGAGCCAAGTTACAACAAGGACCTTGTGGGGTGAATAGGATTCATCATCTTTCTGTAACTCTTCTAAAGAATTCCTTTAATTGCTCCATCATATTGGATATCATTGATGTCAAGTTTGTTGGTCGTTACATTAATCCATGAGGTTCTTGTGGGTATATCTATGTGTGCAATTATATCTGACATGCATGGAAGACAAGTAGTAGTTAGAATATGTAATGAGTGCCTATAGGAGATGACATAAATAGTAGGACTGGACTTAACTAGCAGCAACAGGTCTCAAAAACTAAAGGGAGAACATAGATGTAAGCTATAGAATATGCATTCTTTGTACTCGAGGTTAACTAGATGGCACACAAAAGTATTAAAGAACAACAACATAGGTAATACTAAAATTGGTATAATCACAAGCCTGTGGGATAACATTGGTTGATGGATGATAACTATGGAACAAAATTAACTCCTGAACAAATCTATTATCTGAACTATGGAACAACGTTAACTCCTGAACAAGACTCTTAAGAGATCAACATGAATATACAGTGAAATGTGACAATCTATTTTCCTTGCTTAGATGAATAACAAACCAATAAGTGTTGCACACAAGTAAGATGAGGGTACAACATATCTAGCCGCCATCCATAGGAGTGAGCATCTACTGACTTGTCGATGGCTCTGCGGTTGTTGTGGATGTCCATATCGGGCAGGCACATTCGAGGCAGGGAACTGTTGAGTGGGGACTATAGCTCTCTTCTGGTGTATGCTTCCCTCGTTGGAGCAGCTATGGTGAGAAGGAAGACGGTGTGGCTGAAGATGTAGAAAATAAATAATGTTAAGATCGACACATATTTCTGATATGAAGAAATAACCTAAGAGATCATAACTAAGGTACGAGATTGGTCACACCACTACTAGGAAAAGGCCTACTAGTGGCACACCTGTTTTGCCTACTAATGGCGCACTACAGGTGCGCCACTAGTATCACGCCATTAGTATTTTTTACTAATGGCTCACCTGTGGTGCGCCATTAGTATCTGGTATACTAATGGCGCACCATGCAGTGCGCCATTAGTATAGCCCACGGTGCGCCATTAGTATGCCTCCCAGGGGGCCATATTTACCCATGTGCTTTGGCATACTAATGGCGCACTGGTGGATGATGCGCCATTAGTGTGCTCTGGCTTACTAATGGCGCACTATGTGATGGTGCGCCACTAGTATGAATATTAGGGATTTTTTTCTTTTTCTGATATTTTCATAGGTTACAAAATATATTATTGCACAGAATATAGCTAGCACCACACAACAACAGCAGATTCATCGAACACAATAGAAGATTATTCTCCGAATACAATTCATCATATGAGTCTCCAAATTTAAAATACCGAACAAAGTTAGAACATTACAAGTCTCGAAACCGTGAGTAGTGAGTTTGTCTTCACATTACAAGTCAATATCGATCATCTAAACTACCATCACATAGAAGAGAGCTACGGTCATCACGAAGAGCATAATCGTGATGAAACTGGTCTTCATCCGGTTCCTCCAACGCTCCCTCCTCTCTCCCACTAGATAGCGCGCGTATCTAACTTCCGCCTCCGCCCTAGTGGTGTGCCCTTTGTAACTGTTACCGCTGAAATGGTGAACCTGTCTCCAACACTCCTCCCAGTTGTCGTAGACTCCGGGAACCTTACCCTTGTACATGACATACGATGGCATCTCTAAGCACTAGCCAAACAAAACGTTAGTAACAATTCACAGACAATACATAAGCAATATATAAGTATGCAACAAAAGGATCGGAAGAGAAAAGCAACACATTAATAGCACGATTCATGGTCCTACGAATAAATAGCATCGATTACATATAAGTTGAACGATTGTCCAAACCAAAGAGACATACAAGTTCATTAAAGTTTAATTACAACATGAGCCAATCCATGTTTCAGAACTACACATAGAATCACTACTTTCAACTCGACTCAGGGACCGGAGCGTGGATGAAGCTGTCGTCTCTCGTGATGGTCATGAAATCGCGGGCGTTGTCAGCCTGCATTTGTAGCACTGTGTCTATCTCACTGTTGGACGGTTGATATCTGAGGTAGAACTGCCCTGAGGTACCAAGGACATCTTGATAGATGATTTCCACAAACTCCGACTGGATGAGAAAGAATTCTTGTATGATGTCTGCGTCCTGGATTGCCGACAATCTTACGGCCCAATCTTTGAGATTATTTGATCGCCCGCATGTGATGGAGGGCGTAGTAGGCATCCTTATGACCGCCAGGCGGCTACTTGACACAGGGGAACATCGTAGTGTGGGCGAACACGTGCTTGCCGTACCTACAAACCATCCTGGTGAAGGTGCCTCCAGATTTGGCGTAGCCAGGGAGAACATCATCAAGAACTTTCTTGATATTTGTGTAGTCTTTCTTCGACTGACGGTTCGAGTCAAAATACGTGGCCATGGAATATTTCGGGCTTAATAGGATGAGTGTGCAATGTGTGTCACTGCATAAAACACGAAATGGTAGAAAAAAAAGAACGATCAAAATCTAAGAAATCATATGTTATGGGGCGGTGAGGGGATGACTTACTCGGGAAAGTAAGGAACGAGGAAGTTATCCTTATCTGGGTTTGCCAGAATGACGCCTTCGAGGTAAGAACTCGCGACCTGCCGGTCCCCAGCACTGCCTAAGATCTTGGCACACATGTAGAAGGGGTCGACTATCACGATGTCCGGGGTCTTGTCTCTAATGATCTGCATCTCCATACTCAGTGAAAATAGCCGAATGAAGGTGTAGTGCAGCAGATGAAGGTTAAACATAGCGAAGGTGTCATCAAACCACAGGACGATCGTACCCCCGATGGCGTTATCCACAAAGCCCTTGCCCTCTGGCACCTTGGCCACGAAAACCGGGTATGCCACATCATTCTCGGAGAGACGCCGCTTCTCCAAAGAAAGAACACTGTCATGCAGACTCCGCATAGCACCGGTTGTAGCATTGAGCAGATTAGTCGGTAGCATCGGCCTACCCGCCACATGCACCCTCCTCGAGATATCCTTAGGTGAAGGTGGACCGTCCTGAGCACGGATCGTACTAGGTGCTGGCTGGCACCCTTGTTACTCTTTCTTTTCCGTCCCTTCTTCTTCTGCTGTAATGGGATCAAGTTCTGCTCACAGACCGCCTTCTTGAGTGTGTTGGGGCTGATAATAGTTGGCACCTCGGCTATCTGAGGCTCGGTGAAGGCGGCAGCTGGAGGCGTCTCCTGAGAACTGAACGCCAGACGACGCCTGTTGCAATTTGGTTTCTCCGCGGTACTAGCATGATCGCGGTCGTATTTTCAGGGTTGGGTTCTTGAGAAGGAGGCCCAAAGAATTCGTCACCGTACCCATGTTCGGCAAAGTACTTATCGACGTTGGTAAATGTACCGTCGTCGTTGTCGTCGTCGTCCAGATATTGTGCCATATGCATGTTTGGATCCTATGCCATAGGGATGTCCGGCATGTCCCGTAGCGTTGCGGCGGTCTTGCCATGGCTTGGCGCTGGCATGACTGGCAGTGTTTTCTTTGGGGTGGTGTCCCCCGCTCCCAAACGAATCTAGCTCTTCGGCGAAAGCAGGGGCCAGCTTAGGGAGGCGCTGAGGGTCATCAGATCATCTTGGTCGGCCCCGGCGGGTCGAATCAGAGGTAACAACTCGTCGCAGCCTGGCAGCACCCGAACCAGTTGAACCCTATACATGGTGGGTGGCATCCGATTACCGTGGAACACGGGGTTGCCCAGTTGAATGATTTTTCCCTTGGCGACATCGACCAACTCGTCGTTCACGAAGTGCAGGAGAGTGCACGGAACGTCGGCGACGCCCTGCGAAAACATGTAGGGCCTCAGGGATGCCCAGTCAAAGGCAAGGAGATGAAGTCCTCGGCCGAGAGGCTTAATTAGTTATCGTGATGATGGCGTCGAGCTCGGCTAATGTCGAGGCACTGCCAACGGCGGGCGTGCAACTGACGGAGGGGCCGCTTTCTGCCGAGGTGCCGACCGGCGTACACCCTGGTGCATTAAGCTCCAATGCCCGTGCCGGTGTCGGAGACACCAATACCGCCTCCGTGGAGACACCAACGATGCCGCCTACGCGTTGTGCGAGTTGCTGGCCATGAAGCTGGTAATCGGGGGCGGCCCCTGTTGGTCGCCCACAATCCACATCGTCAGCCCATGAATCAAGGTAGTCATAATGCTGGTGAGCGTCGATCCTAGTTGTTGTTGCACTTGCTCTTGGACAATCTCCGGAATCCGCGCCACTTGTGCCTTGAGTTCTTGAACCTTGCGTGACTAGCTTTCCGAGCTGGTCTTTCTCTCCTTTTGCCCACCAGCGTGATAGTATGACGACCATTTTGTGGACAAGCCTTTGCCGGCCACACGACGAGCTGACGACGGCTTACTGAGCTTACCCTTGTTTTTCATTATGTTCAACGCCCTATTTAGAGTGCTGTCCCGCGGTGAAGTTTGCGCCCGCGGTCTTGGATTTGGCTTCGGGTATAACCATGGTGGTGAAATACCGGTCTTCTTTTAGGATGCTCTTGGCCCATCTGACATGGAACATTGGGACCTTCTCTCCACTGTAGCTCAGCTCCCAGATCTCCTCGATCCTTCTGCAGTATCTGTCCTTGTCGTTACCGGTGTAGGATTCCATCGTTACCCCGGAGTTCTGATAACCATCACTCTTCATGTCCTTGTCCTCGGTGTAGAATGTGTAGCCGTTGATATCGTATGCCTCATAGGTCATCAGGTTGTGCTCGGCGCCCTGTGACATGGCGAATATGAGTTGTTCTTTCGTGGAAGAATCCTCATGTAAAGGGTACGACAGAAGCTTCTGCTTGAACCAACGTGTGAAACATGAGTTGTGCTCTTTGATTATATCTCCGTCCGTCCTCTGTTGGCCTCGGTCATTGTACGTCTTCTCAATAAAGGTTTTATGCTCTACCACCCAAGGATCGACCACGTCTATGTGTTGTAGCGCGACTAGGTTTGCTCTTTCAAAGTTGGCGAGTCGACCCTCGAAGTCGACATGCATTTCGCGGCGTCCCTCATGGTGACCCCATCCAGCGAGCCTACTAAGGTGCCTGTTGATGGGCAGACCAACGGGGTTCTCGATGCCTAGATAATGCGTGCAGTAGGATATGCACTCTTCGGTCAGAAAGCCCCTGGCTATGCTTCCCTCTGGACGTGACATGTTGCGAACGTATCCTTTGATGACACCATTCATCCTTTCAAACGGCATCATGCTGTGCAGGAACGTCGGCCCGAGTTGGATGATATCCTCCATGATATGGACCAGCAGATGCACCATAATGTCAAAGAATGCGGGCGGGAAGTACATCTCAAGCTCGCATAGTATCACCACGATCTCTTCCTGTAGCCTTCTGAGTTGCCTCACGCCAACCGACTTCCGAGAGATGACGTCGAAAAAGTTGCATAGGCCAAATAGCATTTCACGGACGTGCACGTCCCTGATCCCACGGATTGCAACTGGAAGTATTTGCGTCATCAGCATGTGACAGTCGTGAGACTTCATCCCGCTGAACTTCTGCTTCGCTGGGTCTAGGTATCTGCTTATCTTCCCCGCGTAACCGTAAGGAAGTTTTACTCCTATGAGGCAGGTGAAAAACTGCTCGATCTCCTCCTGACTTAGAGTGAAGCACACGGGAGGGTAGTCATTTCCGGTCTTCTAGGACTTTTTGCCTTTGCGACGACTTTCTGTGTCCTGCTTCGCCTCATCATCATCATCATTAGCGTGAAGCTCCTCCCAGATGCCCATTGATTTCAAGTCTGCCCTTGCTTTTGGCCCATCTTTTGTCCTCTCTAGCATGTTGAGCGGGGTACCAAGCAGACTCTCGCACACGTTCTTCATGATATGCATGACATCAAGGATGTAGGGCACATGGTGGATCTTCCAGTACGGCAAGTCCCAGAAAACAGACCTCGTTTTCCATACCTTCAGCAGCGGCTCTGGTGCCTTTCGCTTCTTTCCTGGCTCTGGCGCCTTTTGCTTCTTTCCCGGCAATGGGCAATCTTTCCAATTTTTCAACAGCTCATCTATTTCCTCGCCGCTCCTCATACGCTGGCGTCTTCAGGGTTCGGTTTCACCATCGAACAGATCCTTGCGTTTTCTCCATGTGTCATCGTCGCGAAGCCACCTTCGATGTCCCATGAACAAGGTTTTCGAAGACCCAGGATCTCTATCTAGTTGGCGATGCGTTGTGTCATCCATGCACCTGACGCATCCAGAAAATACGTGGACCACCTGCCCCGCGAGATATCCGTAACCGAGATAGTCATGCACCGTCGTGAGTACTGCGGCTCTCATAGGGAAATATTCTTTCTCTGAGGCGTCCCACGTATTAGCTGGCGTTTTCCACATATTGTCTAGCTCCTCTTTCAGCAGCCCCAGATACAGATTGATGTCGTTCCCTGGTTGTTTCGGCCCTTCAATTAGCATACTCATGTGAATGTACTTACTCTTCATGCACAACCAGGGGGAAGGTTGTACATCCACACAAACACAGGCCAGGTGCTATGTGTGCTTCTCTGGCTGCCAAACGGATTGACTCCATCGGTGCTTGCTCCTAGCACGATGTTCCTTGGATCGTTCCCAAATTCTGAGTCTTTGAAGTTCAACGCTTGCCACTGGCTCGCATCCTTAGGGTGACTCAGCATCTTGTCTTTTTTATTTATCTCCGGATCATTTCCGTCATCTTCTCGCTTCTTCTCCTCCCTATCCGCGTGCCAAGCAGGAGCTTTGCTACCTTAGGGTCCATGAAATACCGCTACAGATGAGGAGTGATCAGAAAGTACCACACCACTTTTCGAGGAGCTTTCTTCCTCTTCTTGTATTGAGTGACGCCGCACACTGGACACATGGTAGACTCCGCGTGCTCGTCCCGATAAATGATGCAATTGTTCATGCACACATGGTATTTCACGTGCGGTAAATCCAGAGGACACACGATTTTCTTTGCCTCCTCGAAACTGGTCGGGCACTTGTTCCCCTTGGGAAAACGTTCGTGCCAGAATGACATGTTCTCGTCGAAGCATGCGTTGGTCATTTTGTGTTTTACCTTCATCTCCAGATCCATGAGCGTTACTATCAGGCGGGTATCCTTGGGCCTGCATCCTTCATACAATGGAGTAACCGCTTCTATCTCCAGTTGATCCAGCTTGGCTTTCTCTCGGGCGGCTGCTCTTGCGTTATCCGTCTGCTTGAGAAGCAGCCCTTGAATATGAGGGTCCTGCACCCAGCCTCCATCATCATCTGCTCCGGCATCTTCACCTTCATGATCATGCCCTTCGTCTTGATCTTCCTCATCATCATGTCCGGCATCTTCTACATGATGACTGTGTACAGCATCACCGTCGTGATCATGTCCTGGAGATTCTTCGTCTTCTCGCCCGCCCTCGCCGCGGTGGTTGTCTTGCTTCCCTTCCTCATTTCTTGCCCGGTCCCCATGGACGACTTCATAGTCATCTTCATCACCTTGCCACCGATAGCCATCCATGAAACCATGCAAGAGCAGGTGGTCCCGCACCTGCCCGGAATCCGGGTCCGCAATAAGGCTCTTCATCTTGCATCTTCGACCCGGATATCTTATCTTCGTCTCGTTCTTTTGAAGCATCTCGGCCTTCGCGGAGCTCAAAAACCTATTCATGATGCCTTCGGTCATCGTGCGGACCATGGTCGCCTGCGAGGTAGAGCAAAACGATATTTTAGAACCAAGAAATTTTTTTGCATGACTTCCCCTAAAAATAGGACCAAAAAGAATGCATAGTGCCAAAATTTCCGCCAAAACGGAAATGAATCAACATTCCGGCAAAATATTGGCAACTATCGCATTTCAAATACCGGTACCTGCAAACACAAACATATATGCAACACCACAAACATATGCAACACCACAAACATACATAGATCTAGCAAGGCCATAAAAGGTGCATGTGCACGTTGTTGGAGCGAGCTAGGGAGAAAAAAAAAGTAGATCTACAACATAAAGATAGCTTTCCCCTTACTTACCTATAAAAAAGGTAATTTAAACACTTAATTTTGATGAATCTATGGTGCAAATGAGGTGAGGAGGAGGAGGAGGAGGCAGCCGACACAAGCTTGGAGGAGGAGGTGGAGAGAATGAAGTGGGGAAAGTGAGTGTGTAGGTGTGGTTGTCCAAAATATCTAGCTGGTCCCGGGATACTAATGGCGCACCACCCACAAATGCGCCATTAGTAACCCTGGTTACTAATGGCGCACCAGCTTGAGGTGCGCCATTAGTAGTTTTGCAAAAAAAAAATTGTAGTGGCAACTTCGTTGGTGGTGCGCCATTACTAATGGCGCACTCTTCCCTGGTGCACCATTAGTATTTTTGGAAAAATAAAAAAAAATTGTTACTAATGGAGCACCGTGTGTCTGGTGCGCCATTAGTGTCTACCACACTAATGGCGCACCAACTCATAGTGCGCCATTACTATATAGTAGTGGCGCACCACATGTCTGGTGCACCATTAGTGGCCATATCATCTATAGCCCTTTTCCTAGTAGTGAATGTATGTTGACTAAAAACTAAATTGGGGTCACACGCTTTTTTATGGTACTTTCCGATATACGGTCTGGATGGCCGTCTTGTGCCTCCTGACTAACACTAATTTGAATCTTCCACGAAGATCCAGCGACCACCAGAAGATCAGCCTGCCTCCGCCGTGCCTGCCCATGACAACTCCAACCAAAACCCCGCCCCTGCCACACCGCACTACCGTGGTTACGCCGCCCCAGCCAAACCACAAAGACTCGCCGTCATCCATATCAGGTGGCGGTAGTACCTTCAACCCACGCAACACTAAGATAGGCACCTTAGCACTGCTTCTACAATGTACTTGCGCCCTCGCTCCCCTACGATAGACACCGAGGCACTACTGCCCCAGCCAACCAGCAACATAGGAGCTTCACCGCCTGAAGGGGTGTTGCTTCCGTCCATTGGGAATCGACTGGCCCGGAATAACAATTCAGGCGACTAATGCCTAAATAAAGTGATATCAGATTAATGTACGACCTATCTTGCGGCCCGGTGAAGTACGCAGTTCCAGTTGCCGAGATGATGAGGCCTGCGCAATTGCGGTGGCTCTTGGCGGCGGGAAAGCAGGTATGTTATGATGATCAATGGCTACGGGGAAGCAGCGCCAGGGTCCTGGACATGTCCGAAGTTGGGTCACTCCGGTTCCATGCACAATAGCATAGGTGAATTGGCTCCGGTACAGTTCACACGGTCATCATCGAGGTAGCTCCAGCAGCATGGAGTAAGAGGCACACGGCCCAGTGCATGATAACAAACTTTCAGCGGCTCCGGCATTGGGTAGGAGGGCAACGGTGAATTTGGTGCGGTGGGGGCGCCATGGAGGAGGGGCTGAGCTTTCGTGGTTGGGGAGAAGGTGATTTGGCGCCCAAGGTGTATGAATGGGGAATTGGGAGGGGAACCATGTATTACAGACGCATTTGTCTGAGATGTGGGGGAAATTACAGTGCTACACCTTCCTTTTGGCTTCTGGGCTTGGGTCTATGTCTTGAGGGTCGGGAATAGTAGGGTAACTTTGCTTCTCCCAAATAGTGGGCGCTACCGATTTCGGGTGAGCAGGGCGTGTTCTGAAATAGTGGGCACGAGCGATTTCCACTGAGGAGAGGGTGTTTTGCCGCCCATGGACTATGAGCTGTTCAGAGCTTACCATTCTGGCCGAGGAGAGGGTGTTTTTCCGCCCATGGTTTATGAATTATTCGGCACCTGTCATTTCGGCCGAGGAGAAGGCGCGCTTGGATGAATTTACAAACCTACCCAACATGTACAACGGGCCAATTGATTCGGGTCCCAGATAGGCCGGTAATTTTCCATCTCCCATTTATTTTCTCGGGTGAATTCCACCAAGTAGATGGTGTTTAGCAGTTCGTTCAAATTTGGTAGAATGAGCATCCACGTCTACCTTACCAACTCGATTCGAATCAAATTTTGAAATAATATCTTGCCACTTGTTTTTCAGATGGTGAGATGATGCTCAGGACTAATGTGTTTTTACATGCTCGTTGTTATGGATTTCCTATTTGAAAAATAGTTGACCCTCTCAAAACGGGAATCAAACCCAAAATGAAATATCTCGATTCAATGAAATAGCTCGTTCACTCGGTCAGAATTGTGGACTAAATCAAAAAGTCAACACCTCAAATGAGCAGCATGTTGTATTATAGTATTCCATGAACAAGCTGAAAGTCAAATTGATGAACTTATTTGATACGCATATCTCCGTTCATGTGTGGATTGAAAACACCATGTTCAATTCACAGATTTGAATTTATACCGAAACATGGTTTATATCAGTCTTCGATGCATAAACACGACCTTCCCCTCTCCCTGACTCGTGTTCTCTCTCTAGCCAAAAATCTTCGTTTCTATCACATGCATAGAAAGACAAACCTTGTCGGCCCCTCTCCCTCCTCTCTCTCTCTCTCTCTCTCTCTCTTCCTCGGTCATTCTAGTTCGCATGCACACTCCATGTATAGGTCTCTCTCTCACGCAATGTATGATTCTCTTGTCCAAGCTAAATATCTAGGGTGAACTCATCGTATGCACACAAATTCCCAAGCTTGTTGTACGTAGATCTCTCAAGCACCTCTCTGCCATCTCGGGCTCATCCCTCTCTCTCTCTGTCTCCATCTCCCTAGGTCACACATACAAATGCATATCTCACTCGCACTAGATAGACCCATCTAAAACTCTTTCTCTCTCCCTCATTCTCTCTCCATCTCACATGCACACACACACAATCTCATGCCTAGCTAAGTACGACTATCTCTCACTCCATTGTTGGCAAACGTAGTTCCCCTAGGTATATGACTATTTCTCAGTCTCCAACACAAACATATGCATTGCCTCTTTTCCTCACTTTGGGTATCTCGATTTCTCTTTGGGCATCTTTCTATCTCACATACACCTCGTCCCTCAATCTCCCACCCATATACTCCCCTCACGGTCTCCAGGGGATCTCTCTATCACAAACATGCCCTCTCTCCGTCCCCATGCGTCCATCTTCTCCATACGTCCCTCTCGACCTCTATCCCTTGTTGTCTAGTCCTCTATTGGACAGGTGCTATAGGGGGGTCTCTCTCGTTGAAAACAACAATGCACTAGCTATCTCCATGTATCTCCTCACCTTGCTTTCTATCTTGGAGATGCATGCATGATAGCTTGCATAAGATACTCGCTCTCTCTCTATTTTATCATTTGTTGTCGCTTTCTCTTTCAGTCACACACACACTCTTTCTACACACTCACTCTTTCTCCTTCACATGCACTTGATCTCTCTCGACTTAGGTACTCACTTCGTTCCATAGCATATGGATTTATTGAAAAGTCAAACCTCACAAAGTTTGACCGGGGACGTGGAGAAAAACATTTACATCTAGAATGGAAAACATATATCATTAGATTCATCACAAGATGTAATTTCATATGATGTATCTTTGGTAATGTAGATATAAATAATTTTCTGTGTAAACCTGGTCAAAGATTCCAAAGTTTGACTTCTAAAAAAATTATATGCACTGTAGTATCAAATAGATGGAGTATCTCTTTCCCTCTCTCAACTCTCTGATGCACCACTCAGTCGTATCGGGGCTCCTATATCTCTCTCATATTTTATATCTCCCTGGGTCACACATACACATATCTCGCTCGCACTACATAGACCCATCTAACACTCTCCTCCCTTGTTCTCTCTCTATGTGACACGCACCCCCCTAAGTACCATAATCTCTCACTCCATCATAGGTACATGCACTCCCCCTAAGTATGACTACCTCTCACTATCCATCACGAACACACTTATTTTCTCCTTCCATCCCTACGTCCATCTCGATCGCTCTCGGGGTATCTTCTATCGCGCACAAACCTTGTCACTCAATCTCCCACCCATGTAGTGCCATCATGATCTCTAAGGGATCTCTCTATCACAAACACACACACACTCTCTCTCTCTCTCTCCTCCCCATGCCTGCATTTTCTCCATATGTCAGGTCGACCTCTCTCCCTTTCTTGCCGGACCTCTATAGGCCATGTGCTAGGGGTGTTTCTCTCTCGGTTGCAAACAACCACACACTATCTTCTCGCCTCCCTTCCGTTCTCGAAGATGCATGTGTGATATGTTTGCATAAGACACACACACTTTTTCTCTACTTTATCGTGTGTTGTCCAGGTCTCTTTCACACACACACACTTTTTGTACACTCACTCTTTCTATTTCGCTCTCTCTCTATCTCTCTAGTTAGGTACTCTCTCATGTCCAAAACATATGGATGTTTTGAAAAGTCAAACCTCAGAAAAGTTGGACCTGGTATATGTGGAGAAAAACATTTACATCTGGAACAAATAATAGATTCATCACAATATGTACTTAGTTCATATAATTTATCTTTGATATTGTAGATATAAGTAATTTCTTTATAAACTTGGTCAAAGTTTCAAAAGTTTGACTTCCAAAAAATCTCACGGGCCTCCCCTCTCACTCGATCTCTCTTTACCAAGGGATTATACGGTCATATATTGTTTAGTTGACCGGTCAACCAATCCACATGCTACGTCGTCGGCTTGCGTTCTCTATCTTCGTGTGTTGCCCATGTGGTAGTGGGTGAAAATAAATAAACTCGAGGCCCATCTGACATTCGGTGAAGTGAAAAAAGTTGAAACCACACGTGGTAGAACCCCGCATGCTACTAAATTGAGGGCATACTTCTTTCGCGTGAAGGACACAATCGTGCACACTACACCATTGTGCAGTGTCACACACACAAGGACACACTCACACACACCCAACACACAATACACACTAGCACACGTGTACATTGGCGTCGCGGCCGGCTGAGATGGACGGCGAGGCATCCGGCGAGCCTGGAGTTCATCAACAGCCTCCCCGATGACATGTTGCTTGTCATCATCGCCCTCCCCCCCCAGCAAATATGTTGTGTGGACCACCATTCTCTCCCAGTGGTGGCGCCCCCTCTGTCGCTGCGTCCCCCTCAACCTCACCGTCGACAACTGCCTCTGCGATGGGGATCCCAAATGCATTGCCGCAGTCTTCAAGATACTTGCATCGCACCCTAGGCTAGCCAGACGCCTTGACATCTGCATGTTTAGTACCAACTGCAAGCCAAGTTTGACGGGTAATTCTTATCCCTCGCCCTATATCAGCTCAAGGAGCTCAGGTTTGAAGGTGGACGATGTTGGTCTCTGCCACTGTCTGCGCTCCGCCTTGCGCCAATGCTGCACCGCTGCAGGTTCAGCTCCATCTATTTTCCCAGATTAAAGTCACATTAATTGCTTGTATCTCTGTTGGTAATTCGCCGAAGAGGAGGGGATGAAACCAAGGTTATCAATCTAGTAGGCGAACACAAAATAAAGTAAGTAAAGAAAAGTGCATCAAGGTATTTTTGAATTTTTGGATAAATAGATTTGAAAATAATATGATAAGAAATAGACCTAGAGGCCATAGATTTCAGTAGAGGCTTCTCTCGAGAAAATAGCATACGGTGGGTAGAAAAATTCTGTTGGGCAATTGATAGAAAAGCAATAATTATGATGATATCCAAGGCATTGATCATGTATATAGGAATAACGTCCAAGATTAGTAGACCAACTCCTGCATGCATCTACTACTATTACTCCACAGATTGACCGCTATCCAGCATGCATCTAGTGTACTAAGTTCATGGGAAAAAGTAGTAATGCAATAAGAACGATGACATGTTGTAGACCAGATCTATTCATGTAGGAATAAACCCTGTCTTTTTATCCTTAATAGCAATGATACATGCGTGTCATGTCTCTTTCAGTCACTGAGATTGAGCACGGCAAGATCGAACCCATCACAAAGCACCTCTTCCCATTGCGAGAAAAATCAATCTACTTGGCCAAACCAAACCAAAGTTTCGGAGAAGAAATACAAGGCTACAAAGATCATGCATAAAAGAGTTCAAGAAAGGCTCAAATAATATTCATGGATAGATCTGGTCATAAACTCACAATTCATTGGATCCCAACAAACACACTGCAAAAAGTCATTACATCAAATAGATCTCCAAGAACATCAAGGAGACCATTGTATTGAAGATCCAAAAGAGAGAAGAAGCCATCTAGCTACTAGCTACGGACCCGTAGGTCTGTGGTAAACTACTCACGCATCATCGGAGGGGCAAGGGTGAAGGTGAAGAACCCCTCCATGATCATTGCCTCCTCCAGTAGAGTGCCGAAAAGGCCTCTAGATTGGATCTCGTGGTTCTGGAACTTGCGGCGGCTGGATTGTGTTTCGTCGACCCACAAGGGTTTGGGGGATTTTAGAATATTTATAGAGCCAAAGGTCGGTGGAGGGGTGCCTATGGGCTCCACTACCCACCAGGGCGCGCATGGGGCCCTGGCGCGCCCTGTGACTAGTGGGCCCCACGGGCCCTCTTAGGTGCACTTCTTGGGCCTCCAGAGTGTCTTTTGGGTAGAAAAAATTCACCAAAAAGTTTCATGGCATTTGGACTCCGTTTGGTATTGATATTCTCCAAAGTATAAAACAAGCAAAAAACAAGAACTGCCACTAGGCACTATGTCAATACGTTAGTCCCAAAAAATGATATAAAGATGATAGTAAATGAGTATAAAGCATCCAAGAATGATACTTTAAATAGCTGGAACAATATTAAATTATAGATACGTTAGAGACATATCATGCGCACGCTCTTCTTCTCCCTCAACTCAATTAGCTCGTGCCCTTCGACATTGGCATCTCGAAGGAGGCTATGGAGCAACTGCTCCACGACTGTACTGCGCTCGAGTACCTTTGTCTTCTACTGATCCACATGTTCATTGCCCTCCACATCGCCTCAACAAATCTCCGATGGATTTATGTGTCTTGCTGGCCCCGCAACAAGACATTACTTGGGAAGAGATTAGTTGTGTTGTTTCATGATATGGTCATTGAGAATGCGTCTTCGTCAGTGTTCTAGGAACTAGGGTACCCAGACCTGCCTACCTACAGCCCCCGGCATTGTTCCCTTGACAGCCTAGTGCAGCCTATCTCCAAGACCTTCAAGACAAGACCCTCAGGAGGGCCCCTAGCCTCACGAGGAGGATGACACCAAGACCTCTAGAAGGAGTGGCCTCCCTAGGTTGCCTCCCGAGGAGCGGAGATTCCTATGCAAGTGTCCAGCCTCATGAGACTGCAGTGACGTGAGCCATGACAACCAAGGCCAAGCGGGCGCGAGCAGGCGCAGAGGAGACAGTTTCCCTTTCGGTGCTAAGGGAGCAAGGTCAGACCTGGGTTCCTAAGGAATCCCCCAAAGATTTCCACTCCGGTGCAACGAGACCAAGACCATGAGCTCAGGGAGATGGAGGTCACCGTCGAGCCCACATCTGCGTCACGACCTGAAGCATTGCAGGAGTAGACCACCTTTTGTCAGGATTAGATGTACCTCTTGTCCCCTTTGAAATTGGCCCTTGTGGAATCCCTTCCCGTCTAAGTTTTGGGGAAGAGGACCGGGCAACTATACATATAGCTTAGCCACCACCGTAGAGGGTACGGACTCATTCTCACTCCCTGCGCCCTCGCGAGGCGGCTCATCCATTTTATTAGTTCATCCTCAAACCTCCCCGTGATGCTAATCCACCACAAAGCAGGAGTAGGATTTTACACCGCAAGGTGGCTCGAACCTGGGTAAACTGTTGTGTTCATCTTCTTCCCCATTCATGCGAATCCGACAAGGCTAGGTTGTGGGGCAACAAGCTTGAAGCTTGAGAGGTTAAGACTTTCGCATACGCCCCAGAGTTCGAACCTTTCCTTGAGAGATTGCTTGTATCTAATCTAGAAGGTCCAACAAAAATCAAGGTCCTTGACGCACCAAAATTGACAGCGTTGGCCTACTCGTCTACCAAATTCTCCAAACTTGTTATTGGATCCATAGTCGTTCAGGTACAACACTCTTATTCTTCTCCTTCTTCTTCTTGAAAATCACATTTTTAAATTATTTTTTCTTCATGTATGTTCGACTGTCATCAAGAAAATGATTCCAACAAGCTTGACCCAGTTTGTGCGCACAGTGAAGATCTTGGCAATAAAATCTATTGGCCCCAATCGGTATCAAGTTGTTGGATTCCTTACATGCATTCCATGCATGGAGAAGCTATTCATCAAGGTGAAACTCCTTTCCTATTTAATGTGAACCACAACGGAGCTCATTTTTTCAGAATTTTCCAATTTACAATGACAAGTGTAGTGTTCAAAACTGCATCTACGCCCTATATACTAAAATAAATATTTTTACTATTTATTCTCATGTGATCACCTGCATCACTTTTTTGTTGTTGTAGCAAATGCTAGTCATAGTGGGAAGTAACTTAGACTAGCATCCACAATGTGCACTTTTGCTGCCTCTATAGCTTGCCTCTAAGCCTTTAGAGGGTGCCGCTATCAATTGCATGGAGTTGCGTCTAGCAAAAAATCCTTGGCTTCGCCTCTAGGCTAAGAGGTTGCTTCCAAACTTTTGTTTCAATTAAAACATTCATCTGTCCCTACATGTCATTCACTTTCTTGAGGCTCCCAACTGAAAAGTGAATAACGTATCAACTTGATTATCATTTTTCTGGGACCCTTGTTGAGGCTGCACTCGAATGCCTTAGAGCTTGGTTAATAGTACAGCTAGCAGTTGGCTATAAGATGTTGCCACATCATCTATAGCCAAGCTTATAGCCGACAAGTATAGTTGTCAGATGCAAATAAGTACTACTTCATTGATACATGGCTCACCTCCCTCTCTGACAAAGTCTATAGTGGCACGTGCCATAGCCGTCAGTTAGTTAGTAGCCCACTTTTCTTCTCTCTCCTCTTCTCTCTCTACCAACTTAGCAATAATATACTATTTTAAGTGTTACTGCCCGCCCATCTCACCTTATTATACTTGCTCTTAGAGGCAGCAATATGGACCCCAACTTGGAGGCAATGCTGCCTCCAACCACTTTTGGATGCCATAAAGAAAGTGCTACCTCTGTGCTGGTTAACTAATTACTACTCCCTCCATCCATGTGCATAAGTCATCTTAGGTTGTGCACCATGACCAAGGCAGAGGGAAAACCAAGAGAACTTAATGTTTATTTGCTAATTAATAGCATTGCATACAATGAACTGACCATTGCATGTCATGTTTGGTAGTCTCAAGCCATTGAAAGCATAGACGCCCCACATCTCTTGGCATTTTGTAGTATCAAATTTTCACCATAGATTTAACTAACAAAATGTTAATGCATGTCACTAAGAATTATATCATTGGCTTCATATTTGAACATAATTTATAATGTTATAATTTCTGGCGACATGCGTTAACATTTTCTTACATAAATCTATGGTCAAAATTGTACACTAAATACGAAGGGGGCCTATGAACTAGTAAGATGGAGGTACTAGTACAATAGTGGGCTATAAGACCTTTTTTGTTGTAGCCAAGGCTAGTCATAGTGGGAAGTGGTTGTAAGAGCATCAACAGGTACGTTTGCCTCTGACCTAGGACCCATTGACCTGCCTCTTAGCTTATATCAAAGCTTCACAGTGTGCTGCCTCTACTATAGTTTTAAAGTTGCACCCACAACTGAAAAAAATGAAGTGCTAGTACTAGAGTACTCCTTTCCTATGGCTTATTATACTGGCAAAAAATTCTCACACTATGGCCAACCTCTTCACGTGCTCCCAGGTAAAATGAGTAAATGAGAGGAAATTAAGAGAACAAGAGAGAGTGCAAAATTAGTGCTAGCCTTAGAGCCAACCCTATAGTCAACCCTATCGTAGTATGAGCAAATGATATTGGTAGCTCTTGATGAGACGGCAATCTTATACATCCAAGTGCTCTAAAATGTTCTCTTCTTTTGCAGATAAAAAAGGCCCGTAAGTGACAATTGTGGTGGAATATAACAATCTCATCGAATGCCTTAATCTCCATCTTACCAAAATTGATTTGATTGACTACCAAGGCAGCACATCTAAGATTAAATTGGCCAGGTTCTTTGTTTTGGAGGCAAGTATTCTCAAGGTTATGAGGTTTGGTGTTCTCTGGTGCAACAATGAATGGAGTGCTGATCACCGCAAGCGTCTAAGCCTAAATGGCAAAGGCTCCGCAGAAGCTGAATTTTTTTTGACACATCTAAGTTGAAAGAGACTAAAAAATTTATTTGCCCATTAGTGACTTGTCAGGGACGTGGATTTCAGTTGGTACGATAATGTTGCATCCACCTAAAGTAACGTATTTTCTTACGTGAACTTCCTAATAATTCCCTCTTCGTAGGTGCAGCATTACTCCTAGCATTTGTAATATCAGTTTGAAACTTGTAATATTAGGACTATCCAGGATGAGGTACTATGTTATGATAAGTGTTCACGTGCATAGGTGCGGCAATGATATTCGCATTACTCGAGTACAATATTTATTATTACTCGTGGTAACGCACGGGAAATTATGTCGAACACGGCTAGTTGTAAGCAGGCTAGCTCTACAACCATGATGATAGCGACTGCACACAGTGAGGATGACTTGTATGCCGAACACGCCGCCTACACGCAGGTGTCATCTCCGGGGGCAGGGTCCTGTCACTTCACTATGAGGAGCAGCACGTAATAATTTGACCGGCGGGTAGTATAGTACTACTACATTGGTAGTACTACCACCATATGGATTTAGTAGTACTACTACCTTCGTATGCATTTAGTATTTGACTAGCAATATCTAGTAATGCATGTCACAAAAAATATCTAGTAAATAAATACATGCAGTATTCTCTTATTCGGTTTTGAATGTAGTTTCCGATGATATTGTACACTCTCCCTACCAATAGATGGCTCAAATCTGAAATCTCATCAATCAGACTACTATGGTACTCCCTATGTACTGGTGCATTAGTCACGTTACAAAAACAAAATTATCTCAAAACTTTTAGGTGTGCTGCATTGACTACCCACCCCGTTCCCTGGTTATTTCCACAAAAAAATCAGCCAATAGGAGACATTGGGTGTGTATGCATTCAATGATTTGAGACTACTTATCAGAACATGTAGTTCTCATTTCTCTACATGCAATGATATTAATTACCAAATAAACATCAAGTTCTCTCATTTTCCCCCAACTTGGTCGTGGTGAGATCACTATACTACACCGGAACAGAGAGAGTAAGGGCCGAGGAGTAGATGGCCAATAGACATGTGAATGCAACATAGTACACACTTATCATATAAAGGCTCCCCACCAGTCCAATCCATCTACGATATACTATGCACCTAAGCACCCTAACCAAGGGCGAGAGTGATCACTCTAATCACAAGATCAGTTGACGAGAAGCTAGACCCATGTAGGCCATGAGAGCGAGCATGAGTCTGGGATGACCCACAAGTATAGGGGATCAATCGTAGTCCTTATGATAAGTAAGAGTGTCGAACCCAACAAGGAGCAGAAGGAAATGACAAGAGGTTTTCAACAAGGTATTCTCTCCAAGTAGTGAAATTATCGGTAACACATAGTTTTGTGATAAGATAAATCTTAGCGGGTAACAAGCAAATAAAGTAAACAAGGTGCAGCAAGGTGGCCCAATTCTTTCTATAGGGAAGGACAAGCATGGACAAACTCTTATATAAAGCAAAGCGCTCCCGAGGACACACGGGAATTTTTGTCAAGTTAGTTTTCATCATGCTCATATGATTCGCGTTCGTTACTTGGTAATTTGATATGTGAGTGGACCGGTGCTTGGGTGCTTCCCTTCCTTCGACAAGCCTCCCACTTATGACTAACCCCTATCGCAAGCATCCGCAATTATGAAATAAGTATTGAGTTAAACCAAACCATAGCATGAAACATAGGGATCCAAATCAGCCCCTTACGAAGCAACACATAAACTAGGGTTTAAGGTTCTGTCACTCTAGCAACCAATCAACTACTTATTAGTTCCCAATCCCTTTCCCTAGGCCAAAACAATGGTGAAGTGTCATGTAGTTTACGTTCACATAACACACACTACAGGAGAGACAACATACATCTCATCAAAATATGGAACGAATACCAAATTCACATGATTACTTATAACAAGACTTCTCCCATGTCCTCCAGAACAAACATAACTACTCACAAAGCATATTCATAATCATAATCATAGGAGTATTAATAATCATTAAGGATCGGAAAATATAATCTTCCACCGGATAAACCAACTAGCATCAACTACAAGGAGTAATCAAAACTACTAGCAACCCACAGTTACCAATCTGAGGTTTTGGGACAAAGATCATATGCAAGAGAAGAACTAGGGTTTGAAAGGAGATGGTGTTGTTGAAGATGTTGATGGAGATTGACCCTTCCTCAATGAGAGGATCATTGGTGATGACGACGGCGATGATTTCCCCCTCCCAGAGGGATGTTTCCCCGGCAGAACAGCTCCGCCAGAGCCCTAGATTGGTTATGCCCAGGTTCCGCCATGAGACGGCGGCGCTTTGTCCTGAAAGCTTCATTGTTGATTTTTTCCAGGGTACAATACACCATATAGCCAAAGATGGGCAACAGAGGCCTGCCAGGGGCCCACAAGGTCGGGGGGTGCGCCCAGGGGTGTAGGGCGCGCTCTCCACGACCCCATCTAGTTCTTTCTTCACCCAATAATTTTTATATATTCCAAAAATAATTCCATGAAGTGTCAGGACTTTTGGAGTTGTGCATAGTAGGTCTCTAATATTTTCTCATTTCCAGTCCAGAATTCCAGCTGCCGGCATTCTCCTTCTTCATGTAAACCTTGTAAAATAAGAGAGAATAGGCATAAGTATTGTGATATAATGTGCAATAACAGCCCATAATGTAATAAATAACAATATAAAAGCATGATGCAAAATGGACGTATCAACTCCCCCAAGCTTAGACCTTGCTTCTCCTCAAGCGAAAGCCGATATCGATAAATATGTCCACATGTTTAGAGATAGAGGTGTCGACAAAATAAAATACGGACATGAGGACATCATGATTGTCGGGGGTTGGGTGCGACATATGCCAAAGGATGGCTTATCATGGTGGGGGCGAGTAGAACATCGCCGATGCCTGGAAACGGGATAATGCGAAGGCATGCACGCCGGTGAATCTTACCCAGCTTCGGGGCTCTCCGGGGAGATAATACCCCTACTACTGCTCTGCGGGGTCTCCGCATGATCACTATGGCAAAGTGTTTACACGGTTGCTCCTCGTGCTGTTTCCTGGAGGTAGGAGAAGGCAAGGCTAGCTCTCTCCTTCCTATACGATCTGGTCTAGTGCTAATGGATTCAAACCCTTTGCATGGAAGCCCTGGGGATTTATATAGGCCTACCCCGTAGGGGTACAATGGTAATCCGGCTGTGCGCGGGCCCAGTCGTCAGTCTCTCTGGCCGTCGTCTTATCCGCCGACTCCTGGGGCCCGCCGACTGGTGGGCCCTGCCGACTGGCTCGGTACGGAGCCGACAGGCCGCGTCCGCCACGGGCGGGTCTTGCCGGCTGCAGATTACTGTAGTCGTGCCTCTAATAACGCAGGATCGGTCATGAGGTCGTGGCGACAGCTCCGCCGTCTGGCGGGCGATCACTGTGGCCACTACCTGTCGTGTCTGATTAATGGTGCGTGGGGCCCGTGGGAGTGGCCGGCCGACTCCTGGTGGCCGACTCCCATCCGGGCCGACTGGTGGCGCTCTCGCCGTATTTCGTATGCCTGCCGACTGGTGGGACCCATCATCCCTGGGTCGTACCGGCAGGCTGTCATGGGCACAGGACTCCGCCCTCTGGGGCTGACGTCAGGGCCGGCATGGCAATAGCGTCGCGCCGCGCGGAGATCTCCGCGGGTACGACGTACTGTAGCCACGTCTGTCCTTGGAAAAGGGGTGGGAGTGGACCTTACTATGGCCGCTCCCCGTCCCGTCCCTCTTTATGAGGGCATGGGGGTTGTTGGCGTCGCGGGCCGACTCCCCAAGGCCGGCTTCTCTGGAAGTCGCCAGTCAGGAGTCGGCTTTATCCTGAAGCCGCTCCAGGGACTCGGCCGCGAGTGGGCAGTCGGCCGCCTCGCCGCCGACTCCTCAGAAGGCGGCTCTTCGTCCTGGGGTCTCGAGGGGCACAGTCTGCCTCAATGTCTTGAAAGGTTCTGGGTTAGCCTACCCGTGGCCCATTACTCCGACAATGATCATCTTTAGAACAGCAACATATATGTTCATATAATTTCTTATGCTAAAGTAACAATTCATTCACAAGGTAAAGTATAAATCAGAAACTTCATTGAAAACTAACAAACTATGATCTCATTCATTGAAGCAATTGCAATTTATCATAACATCAGAAAGAGTCAATATAAGAGCCTTTCGGTAAGTACACATACTCAACTATCATATAATCTTTCAGAATTGCTAACACTCACGTGATATTTATGGGTACAAACCTTCAATCGGACACAGAGAAAGATAGGGGCTTATAGTTTTGCCTCCCAAACTTTTACTTCAAGGGTAATGTCAACAATAATACTTTATGAAAACGTACATCCGAATGGATATCTATGTCTGGATCTCTCCAACACATAGAGCTTGCCAAAAGAAAAAGTGTAAAAAAGGAAGGGTGATTATCACCCTGACTCTTGTATAAGGGTAGAAGATAGAAGTAAAAGATAGGCCCTTCGTACAGGGAAGCAGAGGTTTTCATGCGCATTTATGGTTGGATGCACAAAATCTTAATGCAAAAGAACGTCACTTTGTATTGCCACTTGTGACGAGGACCTTTATTATGCAGTCCGTCGCTTTTATTTCTTCCATATCACAAGTTTCTATAAAGCTTATTTTCTTCACACTAATAGATCATACATATTTAGAGAGCAATTTTTATTGCTTGCACCGATGACAACTTACTTGAAGGAGCTTACTCAATCCGTAGGTAGGTATGGTGGACTCTCATGGCAAAACTGGGTTTATGGATGTTTGGAAGCGCAAGTAGTATCTCTACATGGTGCAAAGAATTTGGCTAGCATGAGGGGGAAAGGCAAGATCCACATGTTGGATGATCCATCACAATATAACTTCTATTCAGATATAAGAAAACATAACCCATTATGTTGTCATCCTTGTCCAACATTAACTTTTTAGCATGTCATATTTTAATGAGTGCTCACAATTACAAAAGATGTCCAAGATAGTATATTTATGTGTGAAGCCTCTCTTTCTTTATTACTTCCTATTAATTGCAACAATGACCAAAACTATGTTTGTCAGCTCTCAACAACTTTTATTCATCATACTCTTTATATGTGAAGTCATTACTCTCCATAAGATCAATATATGATCTTTTTTTCTTTTTATTCTTTCTTTTATTTAATTCCCTCATGATCCTAGCAAGAAAGCAAAGCCCTTTACTCAAAACTACTCTTTATTATATATCTCAAGGACTTGATTACATAGAGAGAAAATAAAGCAAAACTCAAAGCTAGATCATACTAAAAACTTTATTATACTAGATCAAGACATAACCAAAAGGATCGAACTAAGAAAAGCGATAAAGATAAAGGTGTGATGGTTATACAATACCGGGGCACTCCCCCAAGCTTGGCAGTTGCCAAGGGGAGTGCCCATACCCATGTATTTAGATCTCTTTCTTCGGGGGTGGTGATGAAGGAGTTGTTGATGAAGCAGGCTTATCATCCATCTTCCAAGGCATAGGCTCACCATCATAGAAAGATGAGGGGGTCTCTGGAATCCTCGAATCTGCAGCCAAACTCATCCTCTTAAATCTATACTCATACTCACAGTTTTGGTTTTGCAGGTCATAGATCTGGGCTTGGAGATGCTCGATTTTCTCATTAAGCATGAAGATGGCCTCCTCAATGCTCTTGGGGTCCAGCTTGTGCTTGTTGGTGAACTCCACGATCATCATGTGGTTGGAGTTGAGTCCGCGTTCCACCATCTCTTGACACTTGAAAACTTCCTGCTCCATTGCTTCGAGTCTTGCCTCAACGCTCTCGGTCTTCTTTGGTCCCTCAACATCAGGGATGTGCAGCAACCCCTCATGCATCTCAATGGCTTGAGGGTATCCCAGCACCTCCGCAAGGTGGGGCTTGATGACCTTCTCAAAAAACTAGTCCTTGGGGGAGCTTGGAGACATCATGGCGATCTAGATCTGTCAGGAAAGACAGCTTGAAACACAAACAAGAGATTTTTGCGTGGTACGATAGTCAAAACCTTCGAGAGACTATATAATGAATTTTTACTGACCATAAAAAGTATGGTGCAAGAAAACGGAGTCCGGAGGGCACACGAGGTGGCCACAAGGTCGGGGGCTGCGCCCTCCACCCTTGTGGTTGCCTCATGTCTCTTTCAGACTACTTTTAATTTTCCTAATTTTTCAATATTCCAAAACAGAGAAAAATTATCATTGGAAACGTTTTGGATTCGGTTTACTTACCGTACCACATACCTATTCCTTTTTGGAGTCTAAAACATTCTGGAAAGTATCCCTTATGTACTCTTCCGGGGTTACGGTATCAATTATATTAGTCTCAACATTTATAGGAGTACCTGAGATATGACGTTTGAGTCTTTGACCGTTTACCACCCTCGGATTTTTACCTTTGGCGTTGTTGATTTTTATGTCACCGGAACGATAGACCTCCTCGATAATATAAGGACCTTCCCATTTACAGAGAAGCTTTCCTGCAGAAAACTAAAGTGAGAGTTGTATAGCAAAACATGATCACCTACATTAAACTCATGCTTTTGTATCCTTTTATCATGCCATCTTTTAACTTTTTCTTTAAACGACTTGGCATTCTCATACGCTTGGGTTCTCCATTCATCAAGTGAGCTAATGTTGAATAACCTCTTCTCACTGGCAAGTTTGAAATCATAATTGAGCTCTTTAATAGCCCAATAAGCTTTATGTTCTAGTTCAAGAGGCAAGTGACATGATTTTCCATAAACCATTTTATATGGAGACATACCCATAGTATTTTAATAAGCAGTTCGATAATCCCACAAAGCATCATCAAGTTTCTTAAAACAATTCTTTATGGATCTATTAACAGTCTTTTGCAAAATTAATTTAATGTCTCTATTGCTCAATTCTACTTGATCACTAGACCGAGGATGATATCTATCAAGCATTTTACGGAAAGAATCAACAATAAAATGTGAACCATCATCAGTCATTAAATATCTAGGGACTCCAAACCTTGGAAAAATAACTTCTTTAAGCATCTTAATAGAATCTTTATGATCAACACTACTAGTTGGAATAGCTTCTACCCATTTAGTAACGTAATCCACACCAACTAAAATATGTGTATACCCATTAGAGGAAGGAAAAGGTCCCATATAATCAAAGCCCCAAACATCAAATGGTTCAATAACAAGTGAATAATTCATAGGCATTTCCTGACGTCTACTAATATTGCCAATTCTTTGACATTGATCACAAGACAAGACGAACTTATGGGCATCTTTAAAGAGAGTAGGCCAATAGAAACCAGATTTCAATACCTTATGTGTAGTTCTATATCCAGCGTGGTGTCCTCCGTAAGACTCGGAGTGGCACTTACGTAGGATATGTTCTTGTTCATGCTCAGGTACACAACATCTAATAACACCATCTACTCCTTCTTTATAAAGGTGTGGGTCATCCCAGAAGTAATGTCTTAAATTTTAGAAAAACTTTTTCTTTTGCTGGTATGTGAAAGTAGGTGAATTTAGCAATAATATAGTTAGCATAATCAGCATACCATGGAGCATTATGATAAGCATTTATGACATTTAAGTGCGCACCGGGAAAGCTATCATCAATAGGTAGTGGGTCATCAAGAGCATTTTCTAACCTAGACAAGTTATGTGCAACGGGGTTCTCAGCTCCCTTTCTATCAATAACATGCAAATGAAATTCTTGTAGCAAGAGAACCCATCTAATAAGTCTAGGTTTAGCATCTTTCTTTTCCATAAGGTATTTAATAGCAACATGATCAGTGTGAACAGTTACTTCGGAATCAACAATATAAGGTCTGAACTTATCACATGCAAATACAACTGCTAAAAAATATTTTTCTGTGATAGCATAATTTATGTGGGAACTTTCTAGAGTTTTACTAGCATACTCAATAACATTCAATTTCTTATCGACGCTTTGTCCTAGAACAACACCTACAGCATAATCACTAGAAGCACACATAATTTCAAAGGGTAAATTCCAATCTTGTGGCTGAACAATAGGTGTAGAAATCAAGACTTTCTTAAGTATTTCAAATGCTTCTACACAATCATCATCAAAAACAAAAGTAACGTCTTTTTGTAAGAGATTAGTGAGAGGCCTAGAAATTTTAGAGCAGTCTTTAATAAACCTCCTATAGAAACCAGCATGACCAAGTAAACTTCTTATACCTTTGATATCTTCAGGATACGACATCTTTTCAATAGCATCTACTTTAGCTTTATCAACTTCAATACCTCTTTCAGAAACTTTATGCCCCAAGACAATACCTTCATTAACCATAAAGTGGCACTTTTGCCAATGCAAGACAAGATTAGTTTCTTCACATCTCTGCAAAACTCGGTCAAGCTTGCTTAAGAAATCATCAAAAGAAGTTCCGTAAATGGAGAAATCATCCACGAAAACCTCAACAATCTTTTCGCAAAAATCAGAGAATATAGCATTCATACATCTTAGAAAGGTAGCAGGTCCATTGCATAAACCAAAAGGAATATGTATGTAAGTAAAGGTACCGAAAGGGCAAGTAAAAGTGGTTTTCTCTTGATCCTCTTTTGACACAGGTATTTGAGAGAAGCCAGAATAACCATCTAGAGAGCAAAAATGTGTATGTTTGGATAATCTTTCTAGAATTTGTTCAATAAAGGGAAGAGGGTAATGATCTTTTCTAGTAGCTTTATTTAATTTGCGAAAATCAATTACCATTCTTATAACAATTCTTTGAGGAATCAATTCATTCTTATCATTAGGAACAATAGTAATACCTCCTTCCTTAGGGACACAATGAACAAGACTTACACATTGACTATCAGCAATAGGATAAATTATACCTGCCTCCAGAAGCTTTAGTATTTCATTCCTTACCACTTGTTTCATCTTAGGATTTAAACGTCGTTGGCGATCAACAACGGGTTTAGCATCTTTCTCCAATTTAGTTTTATGCTGACATAGAGTGGGACTAATGCCCTTAAGATCATCAAGAGTATATCTAATAGGGGCATAGTGCTTCTTCAGAGTTTTCAATGATTTCTTCTTCATGCTCTGAAAGGTTAGCACTAATATAACAGGATATATCTTCTTTTCATCGAGATAATCATATTTCAAAGTATCAGGTAATGGTTTAAGCTCAAACACGGGATCACCCATGGGTGGAGGAGGATCCGCAAGAATTTCAACAGGCAAATTGTGTTTCAAAATAGGTCCCTAATTAAAGAATACTTCATCTATTTCCCTTCTTTCATTCATAAACATATCATTTTCATGGTCTAGCAAATATTGTTCTAAAGGATCATTAGGAGGCACGACAATAGAAGCAAGACCAATAATTTCATCCTTACTATGCAATTCTTTATCATGGGGTTGTCTTCGAAATTTAGAGAAATTAAAATCATGAGACATATCCCCTAAACCAACAGTAACAATATCGTTCCCGCAGTCTATCTTAGCATTAACAGTATTCAAGAAGGGTCTACCAAATATAATGGGACAGAAATTATCTTGTGGGGAACCAAGAACAAGAAAATCAGTAGGATATTTTATCTTCCCACACAAGACTTAGACATCTCTAACAATCCAAATTGGTGATATAGTATCTCTATTAGCAAGCTTAATAGTAACATCAGTATCTTCTATCTCAGCAGGTGCAATATCATTCATAATTTCTTCATATAAGGTATAAGGAATTGCACTCACACTAGCTCCCGCATCACATAAGCCATGATAACAATGTTATCCTATTTTAACAGAAACAATAGGCATGCCAACAATAGGTCTATGTTTACCTTTCATATCGGGTTTAGCAATTCAAGCAGCTTCATCACACAAATAAATAACATGCTCATCAATATTATCAACCAAGAGATCTTTAACCATAGCTATACTAGGTTCAACTTTAATTTGTTTAGAGGGTGTATGTGTTTTAGTATTACTTTTACAAACCACAGTTGAAGCTTTAGCATGATCCTTTGTTCTAACAGGGAAAGGTGGTTTCTCAATATAAGCAGTAGGAGCAATACGATCAACATTATAAATAATAGTTTCTTCTTCAACTTTAATAGGTTCTACTACTTTAACTTCAATGGGAGGATGATATTTAAACCACTTCTCCTTAGGGAGATCAACATGGGTAAAGATTCACAAAAGGAAGCTATTATCTCAGAGTCAAGTCCATATTTAGTGCTAAAATTACAAAAACCATCGGTATCCATAAAAGATTTAACACAATCAAACTTAAGATTTATACCCGACTCTTTACCTTCGTTGAGATCCCAATCTTCAGAGTTGCGTTTAATTCTTTCTAATAAATTCCATTTGAATTCAATATCCTTCTTCGTATACGAACTAGTACAAGAAGTATCGAGCATGGATCAATCATTATGAGAAAGCCGAGCATAAAAATTTTGAATAATAATTTCTCTTAAGAGCTCATGATTGGGGCATGAATATAACGTTGGCTTAAGGCTCCCTCCAGCTTGAGTTATACTTTCTCCTTCACGAGGCCAAAAATTATATATATAATTCCGATCACGATGAACCAGATGCATAGGATAAAACTTCTGGTGAAATTCCAATTTCAATCGGTTGTAGTTCCATGATCCAATATCATCCAATAGTCTATACCAAGTCAATGTCTTCCCCTTCAAAGATAAAGGGAAGACCTTCTTCTTGACAACATCTTCGGGCATACCTGCAAGCTTAAATAATCCACAAACTTCATCCACATATATTAGGTGCATATCGGGATGTAATGTTCCATCTCCTGCATAAGGATTAGCTAGCAGTTACTCTATCATACCCGAAGGAATTTCCTAATAAATATCTTTAGTAGGTGTAGTCGGTTGAGGGGTAGATAGTTGTGGTTCCGGTCGAGGTGAAGATACCCCGAAGAAACCCCTTAAAGGATTATTTTCCATAGTAACAAGTGACAGTAAATTTCAGCACACTATATAAATGTTTCCTTACCAAATCCCACTTACCAAAGGCGCTTCACTCTCCGCCAACGGTGCCAGAAAAGAGTCTTGATGACCCACAAGTATAGAGGATCTATCGTAGTCCTTTCGATAAGTAAGAGTGTCGAACCCAACGAGAAGCAGAAGGAAATGACAAGTGGTTTTCATCAAGGTATTCTCCGCAATCACTGAAATTATCAGCAATAGATAGTTTTGTGATAAGATAAATCGTAGTGGATAACAAGCAAATAAAGTAAACAATGTGCAGCAAGGTGGCCCAATCCTTTTTGTACCAGAGGACAAGCCTGGATGAACTCTTATATAAAGCAAAACGCTCCCGAGGACACATGGGAATTATTGTCAAGTTAGTTTTCATCATGCTCATATGATTCGCGTTCGTTACTTTGATAATTTGATATGTGGGTGGACCGGTGCTTGGGTGCTGCCCTTCCTTGGACAAGCCTCCCACTTATGATTAACCCCTCTCACAAGCATCCGCAACTACGTAAGAAGTATTAAGGTAAACCTAACCATAGCATGAAACATATGGATCCAAATCAGCCCCTTACGAAGCAACGCATAAAGTAGGGTTTAAGGTTCTGTCACTCTAGCAACCCATCATCTATTTATTACTTTCCAATGCCTTCCGCTAGGCCCAAATAATGGTGAAGTGTCATGTAGTCGACGTTCACATAACACCACTAGAGGAGAGACAACATACATCTCATCAAAATATCGAATGAATACCAAATTCACATGATTACTTGTAACCAGACTTCTCCCATGTCCTCAGGAACAAACATAACTACTCACAAAGCATATTCATAATCATAATCAGAGGAGTATTAATTATCATTAAGGATCTGAAAAAATAATCTTCCACCGGATAAACCAACTAGCATCAACTACAAGGAGTAATCAACACTACTAGCAACCCACATGCACCAATCTGAGGTTTTGGGACAAAGATCTGATACAAGAGATGAACTAGGGTTTGATAGGAGATGGTTTTGGTGAAGATTTTGATGTATATTGACTCTCCATCGATGAGAGGATCATTGGCGATGATGATGGCGACGATTTCCCCCTCCCAGAGGGATGTTTCCCCGGCAGAACAGCTCTGCCGGAGCCCTATACTGGTTCTGCCCAGGTTCCGCCTCGAGACAGTGGCGCTTCGTCCCGAAACCTTCCTTCTTGATTTTTCCAGGGTACAATACACCATATAGACAAATATGGGCAACGGAGGCCTGCCCGGGGGCCCACAAGGTCGGGGGGCGCGCCCAGGGGGCATGGCACTCCCTCCACCCTTGTGGCTAGCTGGTGGCCCCCCTCTGGTTCTTTCTTTGCCCAATATTTTTTATATATTCCAAAAATAATCTCTGTGAAGTTTCAGGACTTTTGGAGTTGTGCAGAATAGGTCTCTAATATGTGCTCCTTTTCTAGTCTAGAATTCCAGCTGCCGACATTCTCCCTCTTCATGTAAACCTTGTAAAATAAGAGAGAATAGGCATAAGTATTGTGATATAATGTGTAATAATAGCCCGTAATACAATAAGCATCAATATAAAAGCATGCTGCAAAATGGACGTATCAGCCGGCTGTGCCAGATGGTTCACGATGCCGGCCTATGGTCCGGTACCAGGGAATGGCTTCAAGTTGTGCTTGAGGCCACCACGGCGAGAGGCCTCTTGGACGACAACTTCATCTCCTTGTTCGATGAGGTCCTCATTGGTTTCCTCGACATGTTCACTGTCGTCAAGAAGCTCGCGAAGGATCTTGATGTATGGCTCCTTCCCATGCGCCCAGGCTCTGCGATGCCCGCCACCCTCAACGGCCACTATGGTGACAACCTCTTCAATGGACTGGTGGCCCTGCAACTACCCACCGTCGTGCTAGAGAATTTCTACCTCGAGGTCGGGCTCGCCGCGCAGCACCTGGCCTAGCAAGATACCATCGACATAAGCACCCATGTCTACGAGCAAATCATCCACAAGGACTATTACATGCCAGAGGAGGACGATAGGATGCTGGCCTTCTTGGACCACAAGGCAACCTTTGACGCCATGGCTCAGAAGCACGTTCAGCTCGTCGCCAATGTCGCTGCTCCTCACCCATCATTAGTGACCCGACGCACTAGGGAAAGAGGATGTCATTTATGAATCCGTATGCATCTTTATTTTTGTGTCAATTCCATGTATACTGTAATTTTCTTACCTTTTGCATCAACTTCATAACTTTCATATGTACCATGCATGAACCGCACCACAACTAAATGTCTTATATATTAATATTGACACGTAATGGGAATGTTTAGGTCCCATGCAAGAAATGGCAATGGATGTCAAACTTCTGGGCGTGGTGGTTCAATTTTTGATGGTGTGCACATAAACAAAAAAACAAAGTCATTTTGGAACAAAGAGTTGCCACGTAACAATCAGAAAAAGAAATAGTATTGAAACTGTGGGTGTTCTACTAACCATTTAAGTGTTGGCACGCGTCCCTCTATTAATTTTCTACTAGGAGGCGTTGTGCGGGGTACTACCTCCATCTTGGTTTATTGCTCCCCTTGTATTTTGTGCCAAATTTTGACTATGATTTCAATTAACAAAATGTTAATGCATGGCACAAAAAATAGTATCATTGGAAACTATGTTCAAATAATAATCAAACCATATAAATGTTTATAACATACATTAAAATTTGGTCAATTAAATATATGGTCAAAATTTTGACACAAAATACGAATGGACTAAAAAATTAGGACGTAGTTGTTTCGCGAAAAAGAAACTTCCCTCGGGCAGGGGTATTTCCTAATGCGTTATGGCAATAAAAATGTGGGGTGTGCCAGTATATTGTCGTATACAAATAAATAAATAAAAATCACACATAGGGAAACATTTATTTATTAATACTCTTGAGAATTACAAAGCGTGGTTTCCCACATGATTACATATATTACGCAACGTATAAGTAATCTGACTAATATCCAGCGATCGTGGAGATTCTGGTTCTCGGAGCCTCAAGACCATCCGGTTAATTATATCTGTCGCTAGATCCCACAGAACACCACCAATTAAGTTGGTCGTCATTTTGAACTCGGAATGTTCTCATGATATGCTTAGAAGTAAAAGTGGTAGATACGAATGTTCGAAGTCTTGGCCCTTGGTATGAAATGTCTGGCCTCGTCATCACCGGGTGCATAGTTGACTCTCCAAAAATTTGTTCGGCCTCGCCTGTCGCGAACAAAGTGAGTCTATCCTTGTCGGTCAGGACATGAATGATTTCCGGCCACGTTGGCCAAGGAGAAGTATGTCTAGCCTCGTTGGCCTAGACAGAGATGGATAATTCCAACCTCGTCGGTCACAGAAAAGGAATATGCTGCAAGACTTTCTATGAAATACCCCACCTCATCGGTACCGAATGCTCAAACTAAGTACACTGGCACTATTAATTATTTGGCAATGTCACGAGCCAATTGACCTCTCTGAGTGTCAATTTAAATCATGGAGCCAATATCATCACTCGATCATCAAATGATCTTGAGTATGCCATTATATACAGGACCTCATCACAAATATGATACATATAAAAACATGTAATTACTTCTCGATGCATCACTTGACCGCCACATGATCATGAGTGTGCTATTAACATATGGGACTTCACCATAAATTGGATCCTTGCACAACGTGAAATTATTTATAAACGCATCACTCGATTGCCAAATGATCTTGAGTGTGCAACTATCAATATGGATGGTTATGCGATTGATCGACAACCATTAAAATGGTGGAGCTAGGATTATCGCATCACTCGATCGCTGTATGATCTTGGGTGTGCACTTATTAACATAGGCGATCTCCATGAAAAAACCTATGCGGCCATAGTATGCACGTCCTGCAAGCAAACACAACACGACATCAGTGTTCAAAGCACCAACAGAAGTAATCATGACCACAACTTGTGTACCTGTGCCCTTGTAGACGTATGCCCCGACCGGTCAACCAACTCCACGGAGTGATCCGGGAAAGATGGCTCTCCTCCACACACTTTGGATTGGTCATATATGGATTGGTAGAAAAGAAGCCTGGCATGGTGTTGCATAGGATAGGGATGAGATGAAGTTGTGCAGGGCCTAGCTAGCCATCATGGCCTTCATCTCTATTGTTTGGCAATGCAACTCTCAATTGATTGGGTGCATACATGCCCGTATATATTTACAAGGAGTATCCCACGATCTCGACTATACATGGAAACTAGGAGGCGGGGCTAGGTAGGAAATGATCCTACATATACATGCGATATACTGCCTATACAAAATATATTCAACACCCCCCGTAGTCGATATGGCATCCGTGACGCATACACTAGACCGAAACTCCTCGAATGTAGTTGCTGGTAACCCCTTGGTCATAACATCAGTGAATAGCTGAGCAGTGGGAACATGCAAGACCAGAATGTGGCCAAGAGCCTCCTGCTCACGCATGAAGTGAATGTCGATCTCGATGTGCTTCATGCGGCAATGATGAACGGGGTTGGCAGAGAGGTAGACGGCAGAGACGTTGTCGCAGTAGACAACGCTAGCCTTGGCCACGCCAAGGTGCAACTCCTGGAGAAGCTGACGTAACACGGAACACTCGACAACAACATTGGCCACAACGCAATACTCAGCCTCGGCACTTGATCTGGACACCATGGATTCTCGTTTAGACGGCCATGATATGAGAGAGGGCATGAGGTAGGCGCAGTAGCCAGAGGTGGAGCAACGAGTGTCAGGGTAGCCAGCCTAGTCGGCATCTGAGTAGGCCACCAGGTCAGTGGAGGACGACGCTGTCAATGTAAGACCCTGGGTCATGGTTCCGCGGATGTAACAAAGGATCAGTGAGAGTCACGTGGAGCGTGCATGTGTAAGCACACCTGCTGAACTGCGTACTGCAAGTCGGGTGTAACTCCCCGAGACCGATGCGCCAGGTGTCTTCCAGTTAGTCGCTGTTGTTGCCTTGTCTTTTCTTGCGTGTTGCATCTTGCCATGTCATCATCCGCATTACATCTGCATATTTTCAAAACTTATATCCGTCCAGTTTCCCCCAGTTCCTTCCATTGTCCGTTCTGAGCCCAGACACACTCGCACGCGCCCGCGACACATCCAAAATATTATTTTATAAGTGGCCGGAAAATATTCTTGGAATGGGACGAGAGTTGGCATGCGGTGTTGTTATGTTATTAGTAGGTCACCTGCCAAGTTTCATCACATTCGGAGTCCGTTTGATGCCCCAACGGTTAACTATAGCGGCATTATAGTCGGTCTAACGTCGGACATTTTTGGTCTCCGAAAACTGTTGCCGGGCTTTCCCTCTCTTTCCTCCCTAGACCATCTACATAGCCCACTACCAACCGCCAGGCCCAACCTAACCCCTCCTCGCATCCGGAACCGTTCGATCACGTCCATGGGCAACATCCTCAGCGTAAAGCTCGGCAAGGCCCTGGCCAGGCAGGCCTCTCTCCGCGTCGCCTACCCAACACCGTAACTTGCAGCACTGTCAACAAATTCTGCTCGTCGGGGACGAAGGGTATCCATATTTCATCTCTTCACCTGCAATGTCTCCGTAGTTACTTGTCGCGGCTGCTAAAAAACTTGTGTTGTTGCCTATTGGCCCGCTCCTTGCTATCTGAAGTATATATATTTTGTCTATCGCTCATTCGCTATCTGAAGAATTTTATGAAGGTAATTTTAGTGTGTGTTTAGCTTTGAGTTTTTGCTTCTACTTCACAGAGTGGAAGATCATAAGAAAACATTGGATGATCTTTAACAATTATTCTTAGAAGTAAACCTGAGCAGTATTTGATGATATATTGTGAGTCATTGAAAATGTATACTGTTTTTTCTTCAGGATATGGATGACTATCTGAAGGGATGCAAGTTTCTTCCCAAACTTAAGAATGAGATACCTGGTTTAACAAATGCTCCCTAGTCCCTATAGGAAAGGTTGGGAAGCCTAGAGAATTTAGTACTAATCATGGTAAGGCCGACAAAGCCTGAAATCTCATTTTGATCCACGTTCAAAGATTACATGCTAGCATATACACTTGAAGTTGGCATGGAATATCAAAATTAAAAATAGACTTCGCCTATTCCCTGTTTTGAAGAGCTGTGGGAATCAATTTTATGATGTCCTTTGTTGGCGATTTCCCTATCCATGAAATGATAAATTTTGAATAGATGTTAACTGGAAAATATTTGATGCATATATAGCTCAAATGCACTAGTATTTCTTGAATTCACCAAAACAAGAAGATAGCATGAACACATACAGCTAGGGTATGCATTTAGTAGGTGTTTTTCCATTTTGAAGATTCATAATAGACTAAAAGAGACAGATAATTAAAGAAACTACCCTACTGGATCTGCACGAGGGTGCGAACTAACAAGTTTTCACTTTCTCGCCTGGGTGCAGGGTGATCGACGAGGACTACTGTGGCTCGATGGGAGTCGTGCTCTTCAACTACTCGGAGGCAGACTTCACGGTGAAGCCCCGCGATCATGTCAGACAGATTATCGTCTAGGTGATTGCGACATAGGAGGTCCCCGGGGTGGAGGACCTTGACGCCACCGTCCGGAGGTCACCGAGGTGGAGGACGACGCCACCATCCGGAGTTCCTCAAGGTGGAGGACCTTGACGCTTTATACATACATCTAGAGAAGTGGTTTGGTTAGGTTGGTGGTGAAACGCTAGGGAAGGTACCAACCTTTTGATGATGGTTGTGTGCATCCTCATGATCTCTTTGAGTTGAGATGTTCAATGTTGCATCCATGAACACTGCAAGTGTTAAGATGGTTCTGTGAAATTTATTTTGCACTAGACGTGTCTCTGATCTCCATTCATGAATACTGCATCTATTTTTATTTTTTTAATTCCTAATTTGTTACTAGTAACGTTGGGAAAAAAGTTCCCTACTAGTATTTAGGACACAAGTAGCGCTGGTATTATAGGCACACTACTACTACTTCATTAGTAGTAGCACGAGTCTGTAATAGCAGTAGCGTGGGTGGCACACGCTACTACTAACAAAGTTAGTAGTAGCGCGGGTTTCACCCATGCTACTACTAACTATTAGCTGTAGCGTGATACTAGGAGTGCGGGTAGCCGTGCTGCTAGTAGCCATTTGACCCGCGCTGCTAGTAGCCTTTTTCCTAGTAGTGGTAGTGACGGGATAAGAAGTGTGGAGAGTACCGGGGTTGGCAGTCATACGAGCGGTGGCGCCGGTGTCCATGTACCAATCGCCGCAACCCGTGTAGTTGGCTGGCGAGGGACTGGAGTGGAGCGCCACAAGGAGGGCCGGGTCCCACCAAGCCAGCAAGAGTGGAGGCGCCGATTGTTGGGAGGTGTAAGGGGCCAGCGGCAGCGCGGCGTATGGCGCCGCTGCATAGGGCGCGACGTATGACGCTCGCAGGAGCACGACATACAACGCTCGTTGAGGCGCGGCGATCAGCGCCTGGTGGAAGGCGGGACGCTGGCCTAGGAGACCGGTGGCGGGCGAATGTGGCACTGGCATGCTATACACATGAACGAGGCCAGTCCACGGGTTTTGGGCCGTGGCCCAAGGCTTGGTGGCCTGCTGCTAATGAGATTGGCCGCCTTGGTCGTTGCCCTTCCGACCGCGACGCCCACCACAGCGGCAATCAGAGGAGGCCGGCTGGGGCGGTGGCCCCTGAAAGAAGCTCGCGGGCGGCAGGTACTGCCTGTAGGAGGCCGCCGGTGGAGGGTACCGTGGCGCGGCAGGCGTGTGCAGAGACGGCAGTGGCGGGACGCCACGGGAGGTCCTGGCAGTGAGGGCAGTGTGGGTAGTCCTGGTTTTCGCCATCTTCATGCGGCGCTCCTCCAAACGCAAATAAGCCACGACCTTGGGAAAGGTTGGCTCCAGGATCAAGGTGATGTTCAAGGCAGCGTTGCCGAACTCCTCATTGAGCCAGTCGGCGAGGGTGCCGAGGAGGAGGTCGTCGGAGATGGTTTCGCCAAGGTCACGGAGCTCATCTGCAAGTTTCTTGAGATGAATGCAATAATCATCGATGGATGAATCAAGTCGATGAGACCCAAAAAAATCTTGCTGAAGAAAAACCCGCCGTTGAAGTTGGTTGTAGGTGAAGAGCCCATTGAGTTTGGTCCAAACGGTGAGGGCGTCATCCCCGGTAGTGACCACCGTGTGGAAGAGATCACGGGAGATGGTGAGGTAGAACCAACGAATGAGCATTTCATCGATGCTGGTCCACTCTTCATCACCAAGCATGAGGCTGGAATCAACGGAACCATCAACGTGATCATGAAGATGATACTCGCGGAACACTAGAGAGAAATATGTTTTCCAGGAGTAGTAGGTGGAGGTGGAGTGATCAACGTGTTAGAAGGGAGAGAAGGATTTGGTGGGATAGTTGTTTTATTGATTGAGCCTCGTGGGCATATATATAGGAGTACATGATCAACTTGGAGTACAAGGCAAGCCAGAATAATTCCTAGTCAATATACTCAACATCCCCCCGAAGGGGCGACGCAGCGGTGACGCGAGTCGGTGCAGCCGGGAGAAGACCCACGGGGCGGCGGTGCTGCAGTTTGATGGGGCGACACAGCTGTAGCCCATTGCTCGATTGGTGTAGAGGCGCATACTGAATGATGATCTTCAGATGATCCAGTCGACTTACACGCATATAGTTGATCAGATCGAATGTGGCAAGCCG